>NW_011900537.1:0-1241 GCF_000151845.1 Pteropus vampyrus | reverse complement strand
GCAGGGTTCAGCCAGATGAAACTCTAAATGACGTTGCAAATGCCTTAAGGATTGTCTTTCTCTTCACCATTTACTGTTTAAACTCTAAAATCAACGCCGTGAGAATCACATATCTGCACATTTCATTGCTCCCCGTGAAGAGAAAAACACAGGCATTTGCTCTCAGAAAAAAGAGCAGGTTGACGAAAATACAAGGAAACACTTTTGCAGAAGAGATTTCAAATGTACTTTAAGCGTTTTGAGCTGTCTGATTTCTTCATCCGCAGGGGAGGACGGATTTGCTCACTTCTGAGTTTTTCCAATTTCTAAAGTTTCACTCGACGACCCCTCGGTCTCTAACCTCACCACCACCCTCAGGTCCTCCGAGATTTCACCCCACCTCAATACCTACAGTGCAAGGTAGCCGCAAGCTACAGTTTTTATAATATCATGGAGCAAGACAAAGAATTACAGTATTGTGCTGGGAGGCTCGATGATAGCTATTTCAGGAGAGAGATTTACAGCAATATTTAATGAATACAATTAGTTTCTTTATCAGTCAGTAACCATATCCATGTGTGCGTATGGTAAGATTAAATTAAGCCATTATAATAACCTTACAAAAAGTGACTGTTTGGCACTGGCAAAGCTGGCTAAACGAAATTGGATTCGCTCGGAGCCAGGGTGTTATTCAGTTCGACACAGGTTGTTGGTCAAGTCTGCCCCCCCAAATACCTGATAATTCTGGGGCGTTTCCTTTATAAAGAAACGATGAAAAGGTCTGGCTTTGGCTGGAGATATTATTGGAGTTATCGATCTTGGCCTACTTAAAAATATCACAGGCCAAAACTTCGGAGCCCTGCTCTTTCTCAAAATTAACATTTTTCACCTCGGAGTGATTTTCACACATTTAGTTTTACTGGGAATTACTTTTTCAGGAATTATTCTATAAAGGGTCATTATACAGATAAGGTAAGTACTGGGAGATTTAGAACATTAATTTAGATTTTGAAAGAGTTGCTAAGGAAAAAAAAAAATCAGTGTGGAGCTTATGCAAAATGATCAACAGACAATCACAGGTTATTTTAAAGTCTTTATTTAACACTGGTGACCCAATTACATATATATACATACATGCGTACATATATGCATACATTTCATTCTGGAAGAATCTCGTCTCATTATTAGTAAATTTTGGAAGTAAAATTTCCTAGATAGCCATTTCTCTCTCCACTGACATTTTAAAAATTTATCTTGTTCCA
>NW_011900536.1:4603-5363 GCF_000151845.1 Pteropus vampyrus | reverse complement strand
ACTTATATGTTAACTATGTCTCTGATTAATTACAAAAAATACAAGGTGATCTGATCTCTGTGGAATCTGCTATGATATCTAGAAATAAACTTATTAGGCACTCATGAGAAAGCAGCATTGATTTACCAAGTTTAATGCATCTTTCATATACTTTACACTCTGGTATACTTCTAGGCAAAAGGAGGGACCCAATCAATTTTTATGGAATAGAATGAGTATATAAATTAATAAATGAATGCATGATGGAATAAGTGTCCTTTTAGTGTCCCAGATCTACTTCCGTAACTCAATAGTTATTGGTGACTTAATCACTACATAATGACTTCATTATTTTTTCTGGTTATAGGAGGTTTCGTTATGTTCAGCTTCCTAGGCCAAACAAGCACTAATATATTCAACACCAGTATATGTATGCAAAGGGAAGAATTTAATTATCAGATATGGGAGGTTTACCAAATGCATATATAATTACTCTTTCTATCAAAGATGCATATATACCACTGCATATATTTAGTACCATAAAACACAAATATTTTGAAGGATTGATAGCCATTAACAGCTATATCTTCATATAAGTTATTTTTTTAAATTAGTTTTTAGATAATAATTGAGCATAAAGAAGTCAAGAACTAGGTCTAAAAAAGAGAAACTTTCAGGGTAGTTATGTTCAAATAGTTGCAACTGTTAGAAAACCAAGAGTCAGGTAAGAGAAATGTATTAAAAAATTAAAACTTTATCTACAAGGTAGATGAATATAAAA
>NW_011900536.1:0-1898 GCF_000151845.1 Pteropus vampyrus | reverse complement strand
GTGCAAAAAAATATTTCAGAAGAGAACTTGCATACATAGCAAAAGAAATCTCAAGTGAAACACATAAAGACAAAAAGACTGGGAAAAGAATGATTTGTGGGAAAATTTCATGTACACAAATGTATGTGAAATAGGGGTTCCAAATGAAGAGCAGTGGTATTTGAAGAAATAATGGCCAACAATGTTCCAAATTTGATGAAAGTTATAAACTCACAGATCTAAAAAGCGCGCGCGCGCGCGCACACACACACACACACACACACACACACACACACAAACACACACCCCTATGTATAAAACCATAATGCAAATTCTTTTGAGGCTTATCATAATCAGCTTGCTTAAAAACAGAGATAAAGCAAACCTTTAAAAAACAGTGAAAAATGACACAATAAATACAGGAAAACGATCATGAGAATGACAGCAGATATATTGTGGGAAATCAAGCAAACTAAAATTCAGTAAATATAGGGGAATAGGGGGAGGGTGAAGTGGGTAAAGGATCAGATATATGGTAGCTGAAGGAAACTGGACTTTGGGTGGTAAATACACAATAGAATATACAGATGTCAAATGATAATGTACACCTGAAAATTATTTTGTATTAACCAATGTTACTCCAATAAATGTAATTTAAAAAAAATCAGTGAAGCAACATGTTTAAAGTACTGAAAAAAGGAAAACAATAGAAATAAAAATTTTTACCTAGCAAAATAATCTTTTAAACATGAAAATCAGGGAAGTGGGGAGGGAAAAAATAAAAAAATTTAAAAAATGAAAACCAAATAGTGTTTTAGATATACAAAAAATGAATGAATTTATCAGCTGCAGATGTGAATGGCAAGACATGTTAAGGGAAGGTCTTCAAGCAGAAAGAAAATGATTTCAGAAGGAATGGATGCACACAGAGAAGTGAGGAGCACTGGAAATAGTAGCTACATGGGTAAATGCAAAGACATAAATTTCATTAAAAAATGATTGACTGTTTAAAGAAAAATAATGGCACACATTATTGAATTTTTGACACACAGAGTGGTAAATTATGTGAAAACAAAAGCACAAAGATTAGAAAGGGAGAAATGGAAGTATATTATTGTAAGATTCTTAAAGTATACTTGAAACTGTATAATATCACTTGAAGTTAGACAATGATAGTTTACTTTAAGGAAACCTCTACAATAACGTAAGAAAGATTTTAATTAATAAGATCAAAAAGGCAATAAACTAGAACCATAAAAAGTACAAAATTAATTCAGAAAGAAGCAGATAATGGGGGGAAAGGAACAAAGGACAAATGAGATAGAAAAAAATCAAAATGGTATATTTAATCTCAACCATATGAAAAATAACCTTAAAAATAAATGGGTCTAGTAATTTTGTTTATTGAGTTTTGCTCTGATCTGTATTTTTTTTTTATCACTTCTGCTTAATTGCTTAATTTAGGTTCAATTTGTTCTTATTCTATTTTGCTGAAGGTGGAAACGGAAGCAATTTTTTGACACAATTTTTTCTGTTCTTTGTTCTGAAATCTACTTTGTCTGATATTAATACAGCCCTTTCAGCTTTCTTTGATTAGAGTTAGGTATATTCTGAATAGTATTTCATATTATAGTTGTACCACTGTTTAACCACTGACTCATAAAGGACATCTGGTTATGAACAAAGAGTGACTTCCCACCAGCAATGTATGATTGATCCAGTTTCTCTGCATTTTTGTTAGCAGTTGGTGTTGTCATTGTTTATTTTTTTATTTTAGCTATTTTAAAGATTTGTAGTGATATCTCACTGTGATTTTAATTTGCATTTCCTTAATGAGTAATGATGTTGAACATCTTATCGTGATTGTCCCCTTATGTCTTTATTTTTATTATTTTATTTTTTGTTTTTTTACTTTATTT
>NW_011900535.1:0-3910 GCF_000151845.1 Pteropus vampyrus | reverse complement strand
AGACTCATCAAGGAAAAAAGAGAGGACTCAAAAAAATAAAATCAGAAATGAAAGAGGAGAAATAACTATGGACTCCACAGAAATACAAAGGATCATAAGAAAATATTATGAGCAATTATATACCGACAAATTGGACAATCTAAAAGAAATGGACACATTCCTAGAAACATACAATCTCCCAAGAATGAGTTAAGAAGAAACAGAAAATCTGAACCGACTGATTACCACCAATGAAATAGAATCAGTAATCAAAAACCTCCCAAAAAACAAAAGTCCTGGACCAGATGGTTTTATAGGTGAATTTTATCAAAAATTCAAAGAAGAATTATCACCTATTTTTTTCAAACCATTCCAAAAAATTCAAAAAGAGGGAAGGCTCCCTAACTCCATTTGATGAGGCCACCATTACTTTGATTCTAAAACCAGACAAAGGCATTACAAAAAAAGAAAACTATAGGCCAATATCTCATGAACATTAATGCAAAAATCCTCAACAAAATATTAGCAAACTGAATTCGGCAATATATTAAAAATATCATACACCATGATCAAGTTGGATTTATTCCTGGGATGCAAGATTCGTACGATATCTGCAAATCAATTAATGTGATACACCACATTAACAAATCGAAAGATAAAAATCATATGATCATATCAATAGATGCAGAAAAAGCATTCGACAAAATCCAGCATTCATTTATGATAAAAATTCTCAGCAAAGTGGGAATAGAGAGAACATACCTTAACATAATAAAGGCCATATATGACAAACCTACAGCTAACATCATACTCGGTGGGGAAAGGCTGAAAGCATTTTTCTTAAGATCGGGAACAAGACAAGGATGCCCATTTTCACCACTCCTCTTCAACATTGTATTGGAAGTCTTAGCCACAGCAATAAGACAAGAAAGAGAAATAAAAGGTATCCAAATTGGAAAAGAAGAAGTAAAACTCTCACTATTTGCCGATGACATGATATTATTTATAGAGAACCCTAAAGAGTCCACCAAAAAAAAAAAAAAAACTGTTAGAACTGATCGATAAATTCAGTAAAGTTGTAGGTTACAGAATAAATATTCAGAAGTCAGTGGCATTTTTATACACCAATGATGAACTTTCAGCAAGAGAAATTAAGAAAACAATCCCATTTACAATTGTGTCGAAAACTATAAAATACCTGGAATCAAATTAACCAAGAAGGTCAAAGACCTATTCTCAGAAAATTATAAGTCATTGAAAAAATAAATTGAAGAAGATAGAAATAAATGGAAGCATATACCGTGCTCTCGGGTAGGAAGAATCAACATAATTAAAATGGCCATACTACTCAAAGCAATCTACAGATTCAGTGCAATCCCTATCAAAATACCAATGGCGTTTTTCAGAGAGCTAGAACAGATAATCCTAAAATTTATATGGAACCATAAAAGACCCCGAATAGCTATGGCAATCTTGTGAAAGAAGAACAAAGTTGGAGGTATCACACTACCTGATATTAAACTATACTACAACGCTACAGTAATCAAAACAGCACAATACTGGCATAAAAACAGGTACATTGATAAGCGGAACAGAATAGAGAGCCTAGAAATAAATCTGCCTATATGCTCACTTAATATATGACAAAGGAGGTAAGAATATACAATGGAATAAAGACAGTCTCTTCAATAAATGGTGTTAGGAAAACTGGACAGATACATGCAAGAAAAAGAAACTGGACTACCTTCTTACATGTATAAAAGAATAGACTTAAAATGGATTAAAGACTTAAATGTAAAACCCGAAACCATAAAACTTCTATAAGAAAGCATAGGCAGTAATTTCTCTGATATTACTAACAGGAATTTCATTTTGAATATATCTCCCTGGGCAAGGGAAACAAGAGAAAAAATAAACAAATGAGACTACATCAAACTAAAAAGGTTTTATACAGCAAAAGAAACCATCAACAAAATAAAAAGACAATCAACTGATAGGGAGAAGATATTAGCTAATAATACATCTCATAAGCAGTTAATATCCAAAATATATAAAAATCTCATACAACTCAACAACAAAAAAACAAACAATCCAATTAAAAAATGGGCGGAAGACCTAAACAGATACTTCTCCAAAGAGGAAATACAGATGGCCAATAGACATATGAAAAGATGCTCAAGGTATAGTCATCAGAGAAATGCAAATTAAAACCACAATGAGTTATCACCTCACACCTGTCAGAATGGCTATCATCAATAAATCACAGAACAACAAGTGTTGGCGAGGATGTGGAGAAAAGGGAACTCTCTTACATCAAAGAATTAAAAATGGATATACCTTTTGACCCAGCAATTGCACTTCTGGGTATTTATCCAAAGAAAATCAAAACAATAATTTGCAAAGATCTATGCACCCCAATATTAATGGCAGCACAATTTATAATAGCCAAGATATGGAAGCAAACTAAATGCCCATCAACAGATGATTGGATAAAGAAGTTATGGTTCATATATACAATGGAATATTACTCAGCCATTAAAAAGTGAAATCCTACCATTTGCAACAACATTGATGGGCCTAGAAGTTATTATGCTGAGTGAAATAAGTCAGAGAAAGATAAATACCATATTATTTCACTTATATGTGGAATCTAAGGAACAAAAATAACAAACTAATCAAAAACAGACTCACAGATATAGTGGACAATTTGTTGATGGACAGAGGGGAGGAGTGTTGGGGGGCTGGGAGAATGGGTGAAGGGTTAAAGAAGTATAAATTAATAGTTCATAGATGGTCACAGGGATGGGGAGCACAGCATAGGGAATGTAGTTAGCATTAATATATTGGCTAGGTGGAAAACCAGAGGAGAGAAGGAGCAATTAGAGGGATCATTTTATAAACTATATAAATGTCTAACCAACGTACTATATACCTGAAACTAATTAAAATAAATTAAAAAATTAAATCTGGTGATTAGTACCAGAAATAAGGAGAGTTAAAACAAGAGGCTGTCAATTTTCATTATAAGTTTTTCTGTCCTATTTTAATTATTACCATGTGGATATATTTATTTAATGAAAACCAAATGAATAGGACATTTGTCATTTTTGTGAGTAAACTTTTAAAAAATTTTTATTGAAATATAACGAACATACTACAAAGTGCACAAACCTCAGGTGCATAGATCAAGACCAAGATATAAGAACATTTCCAGTATCCTAGAAAGTTCCTTTGGCCTCTCCCAAATACCGAAAAGATAACCACTATTCTGACCTCTCTCACTGTAGATCAGTTTTGTTTTTGAAAATCATTATTATTAATATCATACAGTATTTACACTTATTTCTGGCTTTTCTTTTTTTTTACTCAATATTATGTCTGTAATATTAACTCATATGTGTAGCTGTTGCCAGGTAGTAACTCCATTGTATAAATATACTAAATTTTATTTTTATGTTTTGTTGATGAACATTAGGTTGTTCCCAGTTTGGGGCTATTATGAATAAAGATCATTCATATACCCGTTTTTTGATGGACATTTGCACACATTGGCTATTTACCAAGAGTGAAATTGCTGAGTTATAAGAAATGTTATATTCTGCCAAACTGTTTTCGACATGGTTTTATCAAGCTGATCAGCCATATATGAGTGTTCCAGTTGTTTAACATCCTCATCAACACTTGCCAGCCTTTTTTATTTTAGCCATTTCGATGTACATTGTGGTATCTCATTATAGCTTAAACAGACATTTCTCTGACAACTAATGAGGTTGAGCCTCTTTTTATATGTTACTGGCCATTTAGATAGTCTCTTTTGTGAAGTACCTATTCAAGTCTTCGACCATTTAAAAAACAAATTGGTTTATCTCTTGTTACTTGTTCTTTATAAATGTTGAACCTATATGTAAAAATATATTTTCTATCTATCTAT
>NW_011900534.1:4552-7156 GCF_000151845.1 Pteropus vampyrus | reverse complement strand
AGTCACATCAGTCTTGTGAGTTATCATGACCTTCATATCTATAATGACCCTCCGATTCCAAGACAATCAAACCACAACTCAAAATGGCTTACATAATAATAACATTCGTCAGTGCTCATGAAGGGAATCCAGGGATGGATGAAGTTTCAGGTTTGGTTCATTCCGCAGCCCGCGGACCATTCCGGAATTTTAGGAGAATTAAAAAAAATGGACACCAGCAAGGTGTCAGCTTGGGTCCAAGGGAGGGGAAGGAGAAGAGGGTACAACCAGCTACTGTTTATTGAGCACTCATGTTGCATGATCGTGGGCAAAAGCTACTGTCTCAATAAGCCTCAGTTTCTCCATGTGCACAATTGGATAATGACAGCTTCTACCTCCCAGTTCATCGTGAGGCTCAGTGAGAGGATCTGTGAATCCTTATCCTTGGTGGGCAATGAGCACTCAGTAAATGCCGGCTCTTATTATTGCTGGTGCTGTTGATGTGGTTGATGTCTGAAGCCTGCTGGGAGGGTGATTCCACTGGTTCTGTGTTGTCCCCAGTTGGAGAGCTGGGACCTTTAAGAGGAACCTCCAGGAGGCAGAGTTCGGCTCTAGAGAAGGGACTTTCTGTTCAGGTGAGTTGCTCAGTGCAGGGCAGTGGTCTGCACCCTTCCCCAGAGGTGTGTGAGGCATGGCCAGGTGAGGCCTGGATAGAGATGCTGTGGCAGAGACTTGGGCCCCACTAGAGGGGGCTGGGTTGGGGGCGTTCTGGGGGATGAACCCAGAGAACAGCACGGTTGCAGCTTTTGAGTGCACAGGAGGCATCAAGATAGCCTTTCTGGTTACAAATGGACTCCTTGCCCAGCTGGTAGCCAGTGACCCTTGGCCTCAGGCCTCAGCCAAGCCACAGGGCCATGACTGGTCTGTAAGGCTGTGAGTCATGGGGTCAATTCTCTTTGTGTTTACACAGTCCTCACTGCCACTCCATGGGCTGGGAGCTGGGGAGATGTTGGTCCACCCTGGACAGTGTCCCCAGCCAGCTCTGATTCTGTCAAAAACTGACCCTGTCTCTTCCAATCACTAACCTCTCTGAGCCTCAGTCTCCTTTTCTGTAAAATGGGAACTAGATCCACTTGTGTACTTTTGTTGGATCTTAAATGAGTTTACACATGTGAAGTCAGTCCACCAATAGATGCATTTTGACTATATGCCAGGCACTGAGTTAAACTCTAAGTTAAGTTAAGTTAAGCTCTAAGTTAAGCCTGACACTTAGTAAATGCTCAGTAAATGTTACTTATCTTTATCTATGAAGAGTTAGTGAGCTCCATGGCTGGAGAGGAGCAGAGAACAGCGGGGCTGTGATATGAGCGAAAGTTCCAATCATTGTGGTTTATTGAGCACAGTACCAGCGGACATAGGGCAGGTAACTTGCCCTTCTGAATGTAATGATAACACCTGACTCCTGGAGCAGAGGTGGAATTCGGTGAGACAGGCTGCAGGGTGGTCGGCTCAGTGGTGGCATATGTGAAGTGCTGTGCTGTGATTCTCATTATGGGAAGCATGTGTGTCAGCGTTAGTGTGGGGGTTAGAGGCACTGTGTCTGACATTGTCACGAGGCTCAGTGCCAGCTCACTAACTGAGTGATGCTGGGTAAATTGCTCAACCAGCCCATACCCTGGCTTTCTTGTGTGTAAAATGGGGACATAATAATACAGACCTCATAGGGTTGTCATGAAGTTTGACTGAATCACTATATGTAAAGTGCTCAGCACCAAGCCTGGCCCACATGCCTGGGCCCCAGAATCTGTATCTTTAATGAGCTTTCCAGGCGAGGCTGATGCAGGGGTTCCTTGGCCTGGGGTTTGGGAACCGGCACAACAGGGACTCAAGTGAATGAAGCAAAGCAGTCACCTTGAAGGATCGTACAGGCTGGAGGGGAGTTGCCCACTCGTCAGGAAATGCAGTGTGAGCCTGAATAGGGACGGGCTTTGGAGCAAGGAGGACTGGGTTTGAACCATGGCCCGCCAGTTCCCACTGTTGACCTGGGCATGGCCCTTGACCTCAGTTTCCTCATCTACAAAATAGGGATAGTGCGGGTTCGCTCTGAGGAATCGATGAGCTTCTCCATGTGAAGAACTGCAAGGGTGATTCCTTCAGAGCTGTCTCTTGTTTTGTACCCTCCCCCATAGAACCACCCTGCAGACTCACCATTTTATCTCATGAGGGGATCAGTCATCAGCTCCTGAATGACAGGAAGGGGTTGCCCTCATCCTCGAGCCCTGAATCACTGCCTGGAGGAAAGCTGCTGGGTGGCGATGTTGGGGTGGGAGAGCACTGGGGCCTCCCGCAGGGACGCGGCGAAGCTGTAACTAATGCCTATGGAAGTGAGACATCTGATCGCACATCCCAGGTTTTTACCGTGTCACCAAGTCCCTGGTGTCTCTTCATGTGCCCTACCCCCACCCTGTGGCCTTCTACCTCCTCGATCTGGGAGAGAGTTTGAGGGTCATTGTGGCTGCTGAAGGCAGGTGAAGAAAGGGAGGCTCAGAGTCCTTAAGTGACCTCCCCGGGGTCACTTGGCAAGTCTGTGCCAGTGGGGCTCCTCCTCCTTCCAGGCTCCCCATT
>NW_011900534.1:0-777 GCF_000151845.1 Pteropus vampyrus | reverse complement strand
CTGGAAGCAAAGAAATCTGAGGCCTTGGAGTGGGTCAGAGTCACAAGATGGAAGGAGCCTGGGTCCAGAATCACCACGTGGAGGAAAGGCGCCTGTTGGCTGGTAGTGTTAGAGCTGTGAAAACATGTGGGAGGATTTAACCCAGCCTGGTCAAAGGAGAGGAACCTTCCCAGAGAAGGTGATGACTGTACGTGATCTCAGAAAAGCAAGAAGTGATCAGTGGGGAGGGGGGACGTGCACCAGCAGGTGCAGAGGCCTGTAGGAGAGAAGCTGGTGCACTGGGGACCTCCAGTGGTTTCTGCTGTTAGCGTATATCCTGTGGAGGAAAGGCGCCTGCTGGCTGGTAGTGTTAGAGCTGTGAAAACACGTGGGAGGATTTAACCCAGCCTGGTCAAAGGAGAGGAACCTTCCCAGAGAAGGTGATGACTGTACGTGATCTCAAAAAAGCAAGAAGTGATCAGTGGGGACGGGGGAGGTGCACCAGCAGGTGCAGAGGCCTGTAGGAGAGAAGCTGGTGCACTGGGGACCTCCAGTGGTTTCTGCTGTTAGCGTATATCCTGTGGTGGGGAGAGAGAAGAGCCGAGGGCAGAGAGGTGAATGGGAGCTGGGTCCTCGCTGGCCTTGGTGCCATGTGGGGGACTTTGGGAAGCATTCTGAGTCTACTGGGTCGCCACTGAAAGCTTTTGAGTAGAAGAGTCAAAGGGCCCTCTGGCTCCTAGTGAGGGCTCTGGATTGGAGAGGAGAGACAGGGGCAGTGAGACAGGGAGAGAGGCTGGC
>NW_011900533.1:3636-5366 GCF_000151845.1 Pteropus vampyrus | reverse complement strand
TTTTTTTTTTTAAAGAACGAGGTCCACACTAGATTGTGTCTGACGCCCTTCTGGATGGGAGTCCAGTCGTGGTTCCAGCAGAGAGAAGCCTGAGCGCGGTGGGAGCTGGTGACGCTGTGGCCACCTGCCCAGGTCTACTGGGCAGAGGCCCTGCGACCGAACGTCCCTCATCTCTAAGCTGGTTTCCCTGGCCAGCTGCCACTCCCACTCCAATGAGCTCGACTGGAAGCTGAACACAAAGTTTGTTTACAGACAAATGTGTCCTTGTCCTTACCCCGTCCCCACCCCTGCTCCAGAACCTGGCCCAGAGGTTTTACCATGAAACCTACAGCTCCTGACCCGTCGTCTCCAAGGGAGCTGCCTTCCACTGCACAGAGGGAGGCTCAAGGCCACAGGCACGTTGAGAAGCTCAGGCCACAGCTGCCCCGGCCAATGGCAGGTGAAACACATATTAAGAATTATATCCCCAAATCAAAGGGATTTATCCCAGGAACTCACACGACCCTCTGCAATCGCCACCCCTCATCAGGCCAGCTGTGTCAGGCAAAGTCTGATCATGCGGCACGTCTCAGCTGTCTGTAAAACCCGAACTGGACATCTGTCGCGTCCTGGTGGGACCCACCTTCCAGTCCCTGCTTTAGCTGGGCTGCGGGATCTCGGCCCCTCCTCCACACTGTGACTCTGAGAAGGGAAAGGCCCAAGTGTCCACTCAGAGCCTTTACATCACAGAAAGAGAACTCGGCATTTACAAATCACCTTTCAAACCACGCGTGTGGTTTTTAAGGACCAAACACATTCACTCTTCTAAATTATCCGGGGAACCTCCTAAGCATGAACTATGGCCACGCCATCCGTGCCGGGCATGGCCTGCCTCTGCGAGGGCAGTGACTGGGGAGGAAGAGGTGACGGCCCACACAGGTGTCATCTGACAGGCCCCGACTCCGGAAGCTGAGGAGTATGTGTTTTTATTTTCGCTCAGGCTTGAGAGGGACGCGCGTTCTCTGTACGTGAGAGGAAGATCGTGTGCGTTTCTCAGGATTTGTTTTCGTTCGCGGAGTGTGCTTCACGGCTGTCTCCGTGCCGTGGGTCCTGCTCTGGTGCGTGTCAGCATGTCCTCTCTGCTTTCCCGGGGAGCAGTGGCCCCTCTTGGCACTCTACCCTGAGCACTAACGCTCGGGCCACTTGACACCCGGGCACCACCCTCCCTGTCAGTTGGTTTATTAAACCGTCGTCACTGGAAAATTCGGGCACGCAAGGTGTTCGAGTGAGACAGACAGTTCCGCGGGTCCAGGGAGAGAGGTGACCTCCCCGTGCAACACGCCACCCTCCTGTCACCTCCCGTCTCCCTCCTGAGGCCAAAAGTGTCCTCCTGCCCTGTGCCCTTCCCGGAGCGGGGACTCAGAGACGTGAGAGGCCGCAGCCCTGAGGGCCATGCCGGCCGGATGGTCGAAGGCGGACGGAGCCGGAACAGCCTTCAGAGCGAGGCCCTTGGGATGGCCCGGCCTGGGTCCCGGCCTGTGCCCACCTGCACGTCCGCCTGGACCGTGTGTCCCCCCGGGCCCGTCCGCCACCGGCTCCGGCATCTGCAACAGCCCTGCACACAGCAGGCCTTGCAGGAACACCTGCTGTGCGGGAACAGGTGTGGGAACGCCAAGGCCACGTGTGTCAGCCCCGCCGCCCAGTGAGGATGGCTCCCCCACCCCTCGGGAGCTGTGTGGAGGCGCAGCCCT
>NW_011900533.1:0-1139 GCF_000151845.1 Pteropus vampyrus | reverse complement strand
CGGTGTCCACACACGCGGCGTCCGGAGTGGGGTTTGTGGCAGGGAGGGCGTCGGCTGCCACACGTTGCGCTCGGTATTAAACTTACACACAGCTAACCCCCCATCGATCTATCTATACACCCGCCCTTCCATCCATCATGTCTACCGATCGATCTATCTTTCCGCCTCTCTACACACATAGACATTTTTCCAAAGACAGACACGTGTTTAGAAATCAGACTTAGAGTTCCTGTTAGTGCTGTGGTGTCAACAACGTGCTTTCGCTGTAAGAGGCTGTGCAACAAATATCAGTTAATACTGAAAATCCAATTATAACCGTTTATCAAAAGTGTCGATAGACTTTGCCTTTCACTGAAGGACGAGTGAAGAGAACCTCAGACTTCACTCTCCCCAATACACACATGCACATGCATGCACACGCACGCACGCGCACACACACACAGGCAGGCATGCACATGCATGCACATGCAGGCACGCGCGCGCACACACAGGCATGCATGCACATGCATGCACACGCACGCACACGCACACACACACAGGCATGCATGCACATGCATGCACACGCACGCACGCGCACACACACACAGGCAGGCATGCACACGGGTTGTATCTTGGACAATGCTCGATTTCAAAACAACAACACGCTTCCTCTGCTGACAGTGAGGCAGGGACGGGGCTCAGGCCTGTCCTAAGCCGGAGAGGAAATCTGCCAGCCACCGGCTCCCTGTCCCTTCACGGCGGCCCGGCAGCAGTCGGCCACAGACACCGCTGCAGGAACTCAGAGCGCAAATGCTGCCTCGCACCACAAAACCGTCTTGCAGACGCAGCCTTCGCGCATAAGGATTTGGAACTATTCAATCAATCCAGCTGAAAAGCAGGGAGCATTTAATGCAGGTTCTGGTCTAACCTCTCACTTTATAATGAAGACAACGAGGCCCAGAGTTCAAGAGCCTTTCTGCACTCGTCTATGCGGTCTGTCTTCCAGTCTGTGTCTGCTAACATTTAAAACTGAAAACGTGACTTCTTCTTCTGGTGACTGTGTGTCATAAGGATTTGGAACTATTCAATCAATCAAGCTGAAAAGCAGGGAGCATTTAATGCAGGTTCTGGTCTAACCTCTCACTTTATAATGAAGACAA
>NW_011900532.1:3804-4198 GCF_000151845.1 Pteropus vampyrus | reverse complement strand
GTTCTGGTTTGGGCCCTTTTTCAAATTCCTTCAATGGCATCCGAGTTTGGGGGGGTAAAATGTGGGACAGCTGGTACAGAGCGTCACTTGGCCCATAACCTTGTTAAACTCACCCCAACTCCTTACCTCCTGGCAGCTGCTACCCCCCAAACCCCTTCCTCCGCTCAGTTCTCGTTTAAAAGGCATAAAAGCTTTCTGGTCTGGCGCGTTCCTTGGGTCCTCATTGTGTGATGCAGCCTCCTGTGTATTTGTAAAAATTCAACAAACTTCTGTGTTTTTCTGTCTCTGTCAGTTTAATTTTCAGGCCCAGCCAGGGACCAACTCTAAGAGGGTTGAGGAAACCTTTTCCTTCCCTACAGCTGAAAATTACGTGCTCATTACACACACACACACA
>NW_011900532.1:0-1354 GCF_000151845.1 Pteropus vampyrus | reverse complement strand
GAACACGGAAACGGAACACGGAAACGGAACACGGAAACGGAACACGGAAACGGAGCACGGAAACGGAGCACGGAAACGGAGCACGGAAACGGAACACGGAAACGGAGCACGGAAACGGAACACGGAAACGGAACACGGAAACTGAACACGGAAACTGAACACGCCCGGCCGGGAAGGCAGCTCTCGGGAGCGTCAGGTCGTGGAGAGCGTGCGTGAAAGAGCCTCACCCCGGGCGCGGCTGAAAAGGGTTCCAGGAACCCAGAAAAGGGCCAGTCCTTGCAGGCTTGTGACAGATCCCCTCCCCCGCCGGCGCGGGTGAGCGGACACCGCCACTCTCTTTTTGGCAATTTCAGTTCTTGTCCCCCCAGCATTCGGAAGTCGTCTGCTCGAGCAGGTGGGCCGTGTGTCACCGTCCACGCGGAGGAGCTGAAGGCGGCACGTGTCCCTGGGGTTTAAACGTCAGTCACGAGGACAGTGGCAGGCGGCTCAGAGCAGCTGCAGCGACGCCCAGGGCTGTGCGCTCCGGGGACGTGGCCGCGGGCGCTTTGGGGACGTGGTCGCGGGAGTTTTGGGGACGTGGCCGCGGGCGCTTTGGGGACGTGGTCGTGGGAGTTTTGGGGACGTGGCCGCGGGAGTTTTGGGGACGTGGTCGCGGGAGTTTTTTGGGGACGTGGCCGTGGGAGTTTTGGGGACGTGGCCGTGGGCGCTTTGGGGACGGGGCCGCGGGAGTTTTGGGGACGTGGCCGCGGGAGTTTTGCGGACGTGGCCGCGGGAGTTTTGCGGCCGTGGCGGTGCCGCTCTACGGGCAGCGCCGGGGGCTGGGACGGAGCCTGAGCGCGCAGGAACCAGGGACCTGCCGGGCCAAGGACCGGGAGAGAAACGGGGTTCCCTAGAAAGCCAGTCTGCCGCTCTGAGATCCCGTCCATAAGCCGCGGGGGGCCGCCTCCCTTGGCTCGGGGTTCGGTGGGCAGCACCCGCAATCCCCCTCCCCCCGGCCGGCCTGGGCCCTGCTGGCCGCCTCCGCCGGGGGCCCCACCCGCCAGTGCGCACGCGCCTCGGTGACACGGGGCCCGTGTCCTGGACGGAGGAGTGGGGAGGTCACCGGATTCAGCCACTCTGGGGCCTGAGCGAACTCTCGAGGCTGCTCACTCAGGAGGAGACGCGCAGCACTGGCCGAGTCCCCGCGTCGCCCTCAGCCCTCTCCCGGGGACCCCACGACCCCGGGGCGCAGCCCCAGGAGGCAGGGGACCGGCCCAGGGCCTGCACCGCGGCTGCGCAAGAGCCACTGGTCCCGGGGTGCTGGCCGCGCCGCTGGCCTCTGATCAGATGAGCCCTGGACGTCGTCCCCACGTCC
>NW_011900531.1:3229-5369 GCF_000151845.1 Pteropus vampyrus | reverse complement strand
GGGCTTGAAGTGGCGATCACAACCCTCACAGAAACTTCTAGCTGGAGCCCTGGCTGTGTACATGTCTTTGCTTAGAATTATAGAACATATCGCTTATATTGTGGTTTTTTTTTTAAATTAAGATTTTATAACTATCAATACTTTAAAATGTTCCTGAGCTCTGAGAGGCCATTCTAACTTTTTGGATTTAACAGCATAAGGCTTAAAGCGACTGGTGTAGAGCCATCCTCAGCTGTCACAGTAATTTAGTGCCCTATGTGCGACTTCTGGGCAACCCATGTTCCAGGTTATTTCTCAGTGTTGTTTTGTTCGTATTTATGGGCAGGGCTCAGAGGTGCTGAATCAAGGCTTGGCAGAGCTTCTTGTACCTTGTGTACCTTAGTCATCGACCAGGGCGGGTTCTTTTAAAGGGCACTGGGTCATGGTGACTTAACCAGAGAATACTCAGAAGCCAGTGACCGTTTCCACGGTGACTTGGGCCCCTCGTGCCCTCTCTCAGGCCGTACACAGTAGAGGAGTTCTTTGTGACAGACTGAGTGGCCTGTGTTGCCAGGAAGCTGTTTTTGTTTGTTTGTTTGTTTGTTTGTTTGTTGCTGCAGTGTTGGTACAGGCATAGGCAAGGAAGTGCCCCTACAGCAAGGAACTTAATGATGCCATGTGACACTATTCATCTCTATATCTTTCAAATAGAAATTCGAAAGGCATTCCTCTGCTCATCATCACTGCCTGGTCCATTTTACAGGTTGTGACCCAGTAATGGATTATGAGACCAAGTGTAGGGGTGATCATCCGTGTTTAAAATGGGTGAAAAGAGAGCATAGAAAAGATCACATTGCAAATACACACCGTGAAAGTTAGCTATTCTTTTTTATTATTAGTTTTGAGTATACAGTACGTTGGTTAGACATTTATATAGTTTATGAAATGATCCCCCCGGATTACTCGATCTTCCCTCTGGCTCTACGCATAGCCATTACCTTACTACTGACTGCATTCTCTAGGCCGTGCTCCCTATCCCCGTGACCCTCTATCAACTACTAATTTGTACTTCTTTAACTCTTCACAGCCCCACCCTCCATCCCCATCCCTCTGGCCATCACCAGATTGTCATTTATATTTGTGAGTCGTTTTCAGTTACTTTGTTCTTTCTGTTCCTTAGATTCCACATGTAAGTGAAGTCATACGGTTTTTATCTTTCTCTGTCTGGCTTATTTCACTCAGCATAACAACCTCCAGGTCCATCCATGTTGTTGCAAATGGGAAAGTTAACTATTCTTTTCTGAAACATTTCTCGTGTGTGTGTGTGTGTGTGTGTGTGCGTGTGTGCGTGTGTGCGTGTGTGCGCACATGCATATATATGCTGACTCACACAGTAAAATGTATTTCTGACAGTCAAAAATATCTGATTGCCACACTCTGCAGTACGTTCCGCTAGGACTTTCTAATATCACTACCATCTTTGCTTTGTTTTTTTTTTAAAGGTATGCAAAATCCAGTCAGATCAAGACTGTGTCAAGCAGCAAGATATTTTTTAAAGGAAGTAGATTTCGATATAGGTGGGTACCCATGCTTCCATTTTGATGATGGGGTTTGGGTGGGGCATCATGTATATTTGAATGTTTTACTTGTAAATCGGCACGGTTTGGCTCGTGCCCCCATTTTAGTTCTTGCTTTTCATTCCACTCACCTCTTATGCGCATGGGCACCCTCAAACTCCATAGAAACTTCCCCTGATGGAGGGAGAGAAGGTGTGGGGTCCTAGAACTGGGTAAGACCATTGCGAAGTTAAAAAACTGCACGTGCACATTCCTCTCCTGCTCTGAATGTCTGTGCACGGATGTGTGTTCTCGTCTTTTGCAGTGGTAAGGTTGCCAAAGAGGTGGTGGAAGCGAGCTCTAAAATCCAGAGGGAGCCTCCGGAGGTGCACAGGTGAGTGGGGTGCTCGCCGAGCTCTGGGAGGCTTCTGGGATGGACAGAGGGATTTAAAGTCTGGCTTTGCCAGATCTCTATGACAGGAAAGGGAGTACAGGCACCAGCTGCCAGGCCCCATATCGATTTTCGGCCTTAGTCCCAGATATGGCACTCTCACTATCCCAGAAATCTTCCTCAGACGGATTTGGCCAGCTGTGGCGTGAGTGCA
>NW_011900531.1:0-529 GCF_000151845.1 Pteropus vampyrus | reverse complement strand
GCTATCTATCCTCGCACCTGAGATTCTACTTTCCAAAGAATCACAAGTTCCTGGACTACTTCTTCTGTTGAGATGGGTCTATCTAGAGAGAGAGAGACACAGAGAGACTGAGATCACTGTCTTGGGATTTTTCCTTTTTTTTAAAAAAAGAAAAGACACAAACTCTCATGTTAGTTCACTGGTCTTTGCTGATGACAAGATCCCCATGCATGGCCCTCTGGGCTGGCTACTTGGTGAGAATCACCTGCCCATCCGAGAGGCCTGGTGAGCCCAGGGCTACCTGAGCATAGCAGCCACCACCAGGGGACACGCAGAGGTAATATCTGTACCTGAAATGAGCACCTGTTTAGAAGTCACGAATGGGTTCTAATCTTGGCTGTGTTGTTTACCAGCTTTGTAGTCTGGGATAAGTCACTAAACTTTTCAGATCATCAGTTTTTTTATTCATTTATAAAATACAATTTGTAATTTACTTTGTCCAACTTCTAGGTTTTGTTGAGGACTAAAATAAAGTGGTTTAAAAATTATA
>NW_011900530.1:2635-4919 GCF_000151845.1 Pteropus vampyrus | reverse complement strand
AAAAAAGGCAAGCTAAACATAATATTTTAGAGTATTTAAAAGTTGGATGTATACTCATTTCTTTGGAATGATTTAGCGAAGAAAATATCCAGGATTTTAACTCTCCTGCACATGACTGGTTTGACAGAGTTGGAGCAGGTACCACTGACTGACAGAAGTTACTCCCCACAGGTAAAATTATCTCCTCCATTGGTCGGTCACAAGGTGTGATATTTTGTTATTAAAGACTTCTTTCTTTGTCATTTGTTAGGGTTAAAAATACAGTAACAATCTCAGTTACAGCACACGGCTGTAAACAATCATTAATAACTGATGTTAATGAAAAATCTTTTGACAGCTAGGAGGGATTTAGAGAGGGTACGAAATCACTTTTTGAAAAGGTTGGATTTGGCAGACATTGCAATTAGCATGTTCAAAGTCTGTGAGAGTATAAACGACTCTGTGTGTGTTTTTAAATGTGTGATATATAAAACTAGCTACACACCTGGTCTGGTATTGTATTTGATCCACTGTATCAGTTCTTCCTGAGGCAAATTATTAAATTCTCCTATTATGCTCCATTGACTATGGAGGTTTGCACAACCTTGTAGTGACATTAATGTTAGAATGCCGAAGACAATATTCTCAAAACGAACTCTGCAAAAAAGCCATCCAAAGAGCTGAAATGGAAGAAACCATTTATTTATGATTCTTATATGAAGAGTGCTATAGGGTCAATAATAAGTTCTCACCTTGCTACTTAAACCCAGGTGGATTACCATTTGATAACCATTAAGAACACTGGTGACATACAGAACTATCACCTAGTATTTGAAAACAGCAAATATTTTAGAATTACAGGGTCCAGTTAAAAACGAAGCTTTCTTTCCTCTCAAGAAAATTAAGGAAGGAACACCTGATCCTTCTAGGACTGATTTACTACCAGGAATTAAGATTAGCAAATCACGATTTTGAAACATCCTAGAACTAACAGACATGTATATTCTTCTCAGGAAAATGAGCATTATAATACTCTAAGACAAGACTCCCATTGTCAAAACTAAATAAGGTTTTTTTGAAGTACCTTGGTCCCAAACTTCTAGCTACTTTGTCTAGTTCTTTTGCATATTAGCTACAGTAATGGAACCCCAGAATTGACGATCATTCCTATGGATTCTCTGAGCCAAAGAGGACAATACCAAAGCAATTACTCTGGTATTAGAAGAGCACTGGAAAGTGGCTCTGATGGGCCAAGGGACTTCCACGAACCAACCTGAATTCCAAAACATGACATTTGTAGACAGCATACTAACAGAGAGGAAAGCGGGCTTCATTGCTTGTCATAGAAATATCAGTTAAAATCTAGGAATGATTTTCAAAGTTACTTGAAGTTGCTGTTCTTACTCTGTGAACTAACAATTTAAATCTTTAGATTACTCAGTCAAGTCATGGGAACCACACGGGAGTTGTTACAGGTGTTACAGCGTAGTTAGTTATAAAAGAATGAATACCTTACCCGCTGAGAGCATATCAGGGAAGCCATGACACACATGTGAGGCGTCAAAAACAGCTTCAGCCTCATAATTAAAATGGCAAGAGCAGCAAATGCTAACAACTGCAATGTGTGAAAAATTAGCTATAAAAACACAAAACAAAATGACATGTTCACTTTATGTTTTTAAATTAATAAATATATTAAAGTATTATTAAAGGACAGTAAAACTATTATCATTCATTAGGACAAGGATCTTTTCACTTAGCAATAAGTTTTAATATTTACTCATTTATTCGACAAAGATTTATTGAATGTCTACTATCTGCTAGGTACCGCTCCGGGTGCTTCGGATTCAACAGTGAACAAAACAACAGTGAGCGATGTCTGCCCTGTGAGGCTTATATTTTAGTATCTTTAGGAAAGAGAGCTAGAAAATAAATAGACAAAGCAAATAGAAATCTATTATATAGTCTATTAGAAAGTGGGAAGTGCCATGGAAGAGAAAACAGAACAGGGTACAAAGACAGGGAGCGGAGGGTGTGGTATGAGGCTCTAGGCAGGAGGAGCTGCAAGCGTCAGGTGGACCAAGGGGTCAGGGCCTCAGGGACAAGGCGGTGTTTGAACAAGGGCCTGCAAAGGTGAGGAAGTGAGAGCCACAGACAAGAATACTCAAGGCTTCGCAAATGTGCATGTCATTCAGTCGGCAACAAACACCACAGCAAGACGTAAACCAGATTATTTTAACAATGGTGGAATTATATAAATGTTGGTACTATGAGCAGGGTACCCCATTTAGGTTAAGATGGGGCT
>NW_011900530.1:0-305 GCF_000151845.1 Pteropus vampyrus | reverse complement strand
GTAACTTAGCCAAGATCACACAGTAAGTGACAGAATGAGGACCTGAGTCTATGCCTTTAACCCCTGCCCCAGGCTTCCTCTCTGAACAATAAACCACTCAACAACACGGTTCTATTAGTCTCTGAACACAGAGGTGTACAGACTCCCAACATAAATCACTCGATCAGTTTCTTAAAAGAAGTAGTTCTTCCTCCAAATTCTGTATCGCTCACTCCTTCAACAGGATGCCTCTATAGTGTCTGGATGCCTTCACTGTATCACAGAAAAACCCTTTGGCTGCAAGTAATAATAATAAATAATAATAA
>NW_011900529.1:4120-5871 GCF_000151845.1 Pteropus vampyrus | reverse complement strand
GCGGCGAAATCTTTCTTGAGGAAGAAAATCGTCTAAATGACTTGGCACTGCTTAGATTTAAATTGTCACATTTACTTACAACTTCAAAGATCTAAAATAATTCTAAGAAAGGACACATTAGTAGGAAAATCTCTAGACTCCTATCTTAAGAAAAGATAGAACCTGTGGCCCAGGTAATAAAGGCATGTATTTGGTCTAATAGTTATGGGAAATCTAGACTCCACCAAAGTCACCACCTGCTTCCTAGGACCCTATTGTCCAGGATTTAATAGCTTATTTCTGTTTTTTCAGTGTGTTTATTTTTGAGACTAGGATATTCATAATTACTTCCTATTACTTTTTACTTTAGTTAAGGAATCAAATGATAATTTGTAAAATACAGAGATCCTTTCAAAGCAGAGTTCTTTATAAGTAAATTCTGTACTCAAGTTGCACGTCAGCCTTAGAAGTGGGCAGTAACACTTCCTTTGTGGGGGAAATTCCGCAGAGGCTCAGGCGTCCTGGCCCTCAAGCACTTGGTTTAGTGCTCATATACTGCTTATGGGGAATTACTTTGGGATCCTCAGAGTGACCAAGACTCTCTCTCTGCCAAGCAAGTGTCACTAAAACTAGTTCCAGATTTGTGACATGCAAAACATCTGAGCTCATGACAGCTGTTCATTTGCTGCTGGCATAGACGCTCCCCCCATTCAGAGGTCGGGAATGAAAAGTGGCTCATTCCCAGAGAGTTGGGGACTCCCCCCGTAAACGTGCACCCTAGCCAGGGGACCGACACTCAAGACGTGAAGGCTCCCCATGAGGAGGGATCTGGGGGGTACAAGGTGATTAGAAAAGGCCCTTCTCTGGAGGAGCAGTTTGAGGTGGATTTTGAAGGATGGGAGGGAGACTGTTTCAGAAGGCAGAAAAGTAGGTTCCTCCTGTGGCGGAACGGAGACGGGAAAGCTCGGTGTGTGCAGGGGCTAGCTGAACAGGCGCCTGGATCCGTGTACGTGTACATGTGCATGTGCATAAATGTGTGTGGCGGGGGGAGCATTTTTCGGGGCGTGAGATCAGTTTGCGGAGGGCTGGGAATCCACTTGACCTTATTAGGAATACAGGAAACGTTCCCAAGCTGGGAAGACCAGAAGGTCAGCTTGTTTTCAACAGAATTAAATCAGGAAGAGCTGAGATAAACAAGTCTGCTTGGTCACTGTCTCAGTGATCCTGGGTTGTTGTGGCCGTGATGGAAATAGAGTATGGAATGGGCACATTTTAAAGTCACTAACACTTACTGGACATCTGTTTCCAGCCCTTTGGGGTGCATACTGATTTTTTGCCATTTTGCAAATAATGAAAGTGAGGCTCTGAGAAGTCGGGTAACTCGCCGAGGTCTCCCGCACAGCCGTGGGTGGCGCCCCAGCACACCCACACACCTTGCCCCCCAAGACAGTAGGCTAAGGCACGGTCGTGTCCTGAGACAGCCCCCTGCCGCTGCCAGACCTGCATCCCTGCTTTGAGCTGGAGTTCTCTCTCTCTCCTTCCTCTGCTTTTCACTGTTTGCAAAGATCTCCCTCCTGTTTTCTGAGGCAAACCCACCTGTGCCCTGGGTCTGACTCGTTTGCCTTTTCGTGGATGGCTACGTTCTCCTTTATTTCTCCTCACACATCTTCAGCTCCCTGTTTCTGCTGTCAGCATTGAGCATGCTCAGATCTCTCTCACCTTTGGGGAAAGAACAAGCAGCTCTCCTGTGACAGCCCTGCCGGGGTTTCCCC
>NW_011900529.1:0-1865 GCF_000151845.1 Pteropus vampyrus | reverse complement strand
CTGTTAAACCGGATGCTTTTAGCTATAAAAGATAAAGGTTGTTTGTGTCCTTCAGGTTGAAAGTCCTCCATTAGAGTAGGGAGGTGGACGGGGCCTGGCTCTCAGCTGACAGGTTGAAGCTGCGTTTGAGGCACTTTGTGTCATACCATTCTGTTTTTGTGTGTTTGAAAGTTTTCATAACAGCTAATTAAAAGACTCCTATTCTTGCTTTGCTGTGCTGGTGGTAAAACCTAGGAGTTAGAATTAGCCCCAGGCCCCAACCTCACTCCAACAGCTCCCTAATCCCATGGCTTCAGGGAGTTACTTACCTTCACCAAGCCTGTTCTTCTTCTTGTTGCTTACTTTCAAGTTGGGAGCGTTACCTGAAGTAAAAGTGACGGGCTTGGCGTAGTGACCAATAGCTAAGTGTTCAGTAAGCATAGAGATCCTGCAAATGTCAATCTGGAAGGCAAGATCGGGTTCTAGAGTAATAGTATCTTACATCGCATAAAACTAGTTTTCACCAACACACTGACAGGTTCAAAATATAATAGGAAATAGGGCTGTTATTAATCATCATTTGATAAGCGAGTAAAGGAATTCAAAGGTAAAAGCAGCGAGTTTGACAGATCTGGGACTAGAATCCAGGTTGCTCTGTCTTAGGACTCGGCAAATCGAGAGGGGTCCCGTTTCCAGAGGAGACCCTCTGCTAGCGGCTGCCCTGCCAGGGCGTGTGTGTTTGCGTTTCCGTGCACGTGCTGCCTTCCTTAGAATTTGTGTTTTCTGTAGAGACGCTGGGCACAGTAGAAAGAATATAACCTTGAGTTCTGCTCCTACCAGCTGACGCATAAATCCCACAGAGGTGGTTTCTCTGTGCCTTGTTGAATACAGAATTCCATTCGGAGTTAAAATAACGGAAAGGCCAGTGAGGTTTCAGGGCCCTGGTCCGCCTGTCCTAATTCTTAAAGCATAGTTAACATCAGAAAGTAAGCTAGTTTGCACCCTTCCAGGCTCCTTGGACCTCGTCTCTTCTCCCGTCTGCAGCGGTGAGGCCGCTCTCTCTGTCAGACGTCCTCCTGATCTCTGATGAAGCAGCTTAGCATTTATTCTTCCTTCCATTTCCTGAGTGGCAGGTTAAAATTGTTTCCTTTCTGTGTATAAAAAATAGAACCCCTCTACTTCTTCACTTAAATAATGTAGCCGTAATGTTTGTACTCTTTAGAAACAACCAACAGACTGACCTTTTCTTAAGAACATTCTAGAAGGCAGAAATCAATACTACTTTCTAAATTAAACTTTCTTGGCTCAGAAAAGAAAAAAAAAAACACAACCCCACACTGACCGAGAAGATAAGACCTTTCGAGGGGCAGACCCTCGCCTCCTCACCCCTGGCCAATCCCAGACCACCGCATACCCAGAGGATTCCTTTACATTCTGAAGTCCGATGCCTGGGGTCGGTTCCCAGTCTCAGAAGCCAGTGCGCCGCCTCCAGGCTTACGCACGCAGGACGGCCCGGGCAGAGGCCCGTGGGTCTCAGCGACCTGGGCCGTCAGCACAGCCGCCCGCCTTGCCGACCTTCGTTAGATTAGGTAGGGCTAAATCCCGTGCGGGGAAAACGAAAAGGCCTAAATAAAAATAGTATCACCTAGTCTTTCTGTCTTGTCCTGAAGGTGCTTGACATCCTCCAGCACATCCAGACCCTAGACCCCGGGCAGCACGGGGCGGTGGGCTATCTGGTGCAGCACACGCTAGAGCACATTGAGCGCAAGAAGGAGGACGTGGGCGTGGAGGTGAAGCTCCGCTCCCACGAGAAGCACAGAGACGTCTGCTACTCCATCGGGCTCATTATGAAGCATAAGAGGTGAGTGCCCCCGGCCTCTGCCCAC
>NW_011900528.1:0-4802 GCF_000151845.1 Pteropus vampyrus | reverse complement strand
TGGCCTCCTTGGTGCTTCCTCCAAAGTGACAGACACTCCAGAAGCAGGAGGGACGGGGTCACGTAGACAGTGGGTCGTCTCTACGGCCAGTGACCTTGGAATCAGGCAAGCACAGGGTCTTGGTCTTGAGCTGGGGCCGTGGGTGAAGGACACAGAGTGTTGAGAGGGCCCGGCAAACTGTAAAAGGCTGTACTAGAGGAAAAACAAAATGAAAAAAAAAAAAAAAAAACCATCGAAAGCCGACGGCCACTGGGAGACGGAAGGGTGGCGTGAGGTAGGGACGTTGGTCTGTGTGTTTGTTTTTCCTTTCTTCTTAATTTCTTCAAATCTGATGGGAGTAGCTGACCCCAAGGAATGGCCAGGAAAAAAAAAACTCTGTCTCCAGCCTGACTGACCCCCACCCATGATGAGCCACGGATGATTCTCCCAGGGCGGGGTCTCCCGGGCCACGGCCCCGTGCCCAAGGGGCAGGTGTTCCCGATTCTCAGAGCAGATGGACGAAGCCACACTCTGCATTCTCGCCGGCTTCATTGAACAGAGGAAGAAAATGGCCCATGCCTGGCCCCGCAGAGGCCTGTGTCCAGAAACCCGAAGCCTGCAATTAAGTGAAACTGGATCCCTAGTGGAGGAGGCTCGGGGACCGTGCCTCGGGGACCCGCGGGTCCCGCAGCACAGCACAGCTCGGGCTGGGACCTCGCGGGGCCTGGGGCGGGAGAGGGGAGGGTGGGAATGCACCGGCCAGCCTCGGTCCAGGTCCGGGTCCGGGTGGCTGCCTTTCACTTAAAAAAAAAACAAAAAACAACACAACACTGCAGCTGCCTTTCAGGTCACCCTGGTCACCTCTCCCGAGGCGGCCCCTTCTCGACTGGACGCTCGTTCTTCTAATCCGCGTTTTCATCCCTGCGCGGCCTCTGCTGGGGCCCTGTCTCATCTCCGGGCTGGAGACACGCACGGCGACGTGTCTTTCTGTGCGTGCTGCTCTGCAGTGGCTGTCAGGCCGAGCCGGCCGCCTTTGCCAGCTTTGTAGGTCAAAAGTGGTCGAATATCGACAGATTTTATAGAACTCAGCCTTGTAATTTCCTCTCCGCGTTTAGACAGGCAGCAGGCCGGAGTGGTTACGGGCAAGGATTCCTGCGGCTCGGTCCCCATCCCCCGCAAGGCCGCTTGCCAGCTGTAAGTCGTCGGGCACGTTATGGAGTCTTTCCGTGCCTCGGTTTCCCTATCATGGAAGGCGAGGACCGAAATAGCACCTGCCTGCTAGGACTGTTTGGAGGATTAGGAAGGTCAGATACAAGGCATGTAGACCCGTGTAGGTAGCTGTAGTTATTATTTTTTAAGGAATGGTTTTGTGCTGTGTCGGTGCAGCTGGCAGACTTTGACTTCTGTAGAGATAGGATTCTGTCTTGGGGATGCATCACGCAGGGTCCGTGTGTTCCCTGGAGATGCCACTTGGGTCGATTGTGGTGTCTGGACCTTCTCCAGGTGCCTCCTGGTGCTCAGGTGCTGTCAGTTCTCCTTGGGTATTTCTGGGCGTGGCATCACCAGCTTGTGGCTCTTCCGGACGCTGCAGGGGGGCCGTGCCGGTTGACCCTCTCTGCGTTGGGGTGCAGGTTCTCTCCAGGGCCAAGCCTTTGGGTGGGGCCCTGCGGTTTGACAGCTGCCTTGCGAAAAAGACTCTGGTTTTTAGAAGCAGAACAAACGTGTTCTCTGTAAATTGAAAAATTAAGAAACAGAAAGCCTGCACGTCAGACATGACCACATCCCCCCCCCCGAGAGAGACCGTCGGCATGTTGGCGTAACGTGGGTTTCGATGAAAAGGACCAGCTCTGACCTCTGCTTTCCCGAAGCGTGGAGAGATATGTGGGTTCCCCAGCCCCCACTCTAGACCTGGTAGGTCAGACTCTTCAGGGACGGCTCTGAGCTGGGGCTTTGAGTCAGCTGCATCCGGACTCGAGTCCCACCTCTGCTCTGTCACTGCTATGTGATGTGCAGCCCTGTGACCCCATCTCCTTGTGAGATTGCTGTGCAGCCCTGCACACAGTAGGTGCTCACTCGGTGCTTTGGTGAATTCGGGACGGCAGATTCCTCAGCCCGGGCACTGCTGGCGTTCAGGCCGGATAACCGTGTGTTGGGGGCTGTCCTGCGCATTGTGGGATGTTTAGCAGCATCCCTGGTCTTTACGCCAGTGGTGCCTCCCCTTTCCTGCATTGTGACAACCAGAAATGACTCCAGACGTCGTGCCCTGAGAGGGACAGTCACCCCTCCCCCGGTCCCTGTGGTACGTGTACATAATGATATCTTAGAGAGGCTGTCTTGAGGGCAGAGAGGCCCCATGAAGGTGTTTCCTTTGGAGTCTGTGCCCAGTGTGTAGATTCTGTTCATTCAGATGCTCTATTTAAGTACCTACTCTGTGCCGGGAGCTGTCCTTGGTGCTAGGATACAGCTAGGAACAAGGCTGGCATGCGCCCGGCCTCCCCAGCCACAGTGGGACACGGCAGTGACTTAAAGCCCATTCCTGCCTCAGTCTCCCCCTCTGTGAAATGGAATGAGGGTTGCGGGTGATCCCATGAGGAGCTCTGTCATCTCGGGCTGGCTCTTTCCTTTCCAGGCCTCAGTTTCCCCATCTGGAGAGTGAGGTGTATGATAATGCTTAGTTCCTGGGTTGCCATGGGAATTGAGTCACTTTGCACCAGCCACATGGCACACAGTAGGTGCTTTTTGACGGTGAGGCGAGCAGATGATGCGTGTGTAGGCTCTGAAGGCCAGTGTACAGACATCTGCCCTTGGGGTCACCACAGTGGGCGGTGCTGGGGGGGCGTTGTATGTGGGCAGGATGCCCACGGTGGCGCTCTCTCTGTCCCTGGCCATGTGGGTGGGGGTCTTGGCTGGAGGAGGCTCAGCTGCCCTCCTCCCCAGGCCCCCGAGGAGGCAGCTCAGTGGGGATCCCTAAGGCGATTAAGTGGGTTCATTTGATCCTGAACGTGAACTTGAGCAGGCGGCTTATCTCCTGGAGATGAAAGCCTGGCGGGCAGTGAGCCACCTGGCCCAGGCGGGGCGTGTGGGATTTTACCCTCCACCCCTTGCCCAGCTGGGGGGCCTGCGCCGGGGGCTTTCGCCCACACACCTCCGGCCCCTTCAGCCGCCTCTGGCCGACGGAGGCCTGTGTGCTTCCTATGCGCGTCTAAGGGTGGCTGGCACGTGCCGCAGTAATTCATTTGATCTTCTCAATCTCGGAACTAGCAGTGATCACCACTTTCTCTGGGTTACAGGCGAGCCACTAAGGCTCAGAGAGGTCAGCTAACTTGTCCCGTGCCACCCAGCGTCCCGACAGCCTCTGACCATCTTTTTACAGCTCATGCTGGGAACGTCCCCTTCCCTCTTCGGCACTGACCTTCCTCCTTCACGCGGTCTTGACTTTGCACAGAATTGACAGCCCACGTCGGCGTAAGGCCCCCACCGTCGTATAAAGGGACACGAAAGGAAGGCAGTGCTGGCTGCCATTCAGAATGAGTGAGCGTGGACTCGAGAGCGGTTGAGAGCAGAAGCCTCTTGCTAACGAAAGTGACGTTAACGAGAGCTTGTGTTTGGATTGGTTCTGGCAGGTTTTTTTGTTTTTTTTTTTAATGGTCGTGTCATTTGGAAATTGTATGGGGAGGGTGACTTTCATGGCGTGGGACTGATAAACACTGGCTGAGTGCCCGTCACAGGACAGCCAAAAACATCTCTGGGATGGGACCACTGCGGTGGAGACCTCTCTGTTTTCACGTCAGTAATAAGGCAACCACGTAGACTTTTTTCTCTACTATTTATGTTTAAGAGTAAAAAAAAAATAATAAAGAAACAAACACAGAAAAAGCAACGGCAGACGGGGCGCTGGGTGGCCCCCACGCCCCCTGGACTGGCTCGGACAACGGCTGCAGCCTCCCGCTGGCGCTCGAATCTCTCTTGTTTTTGCCTCTGCTCTCCATGCTGCGGTCGGAGGGGTCCTGTCGGAGGACACTAGGGCTGGTCAGCTTCTGGTCCCGCACCCTCCGTTCTCTCCTCCTCTGAGAATAAACACGAGCCCCCAGGCCACCGGGGAGCTGCTTCTCCCTGGCCGGCTGCGGCTGCAGACACACGCCTTCCTACCTCTGGGCCTCTGCACTGGCTGTTCCCCTACCCAGAATGCTGTTCCCTACAGATTGGCATGGAGGCCTCCTTGCTACCATCAGGCCTCAGGAGGACCCTCGGGAGGTCCTCCCAAACCACCCAATCGAGCAGCCCCCACTTACTGTCTGTAGCTGTGGCTGTATGAAATTTCTGTCGATTCCTTCTGTCGTGTGTTGTTGTCAGCCTTCCCGCCTCAGAGGGCCACTGCGGAGCCCCAGGACCCAGAAGAGTGTCAGGACATACTAGGGGCTCGGTCACTTTGTGACGATGTGTAAATGGGCCCTTTGGCAGCCAGACCGGGCCTGGCATGACCTGGAGGAGGGGGAGGCCAGGGGCTGGACACAGGGCTCTTGTCCCTCTAGTGGCTTCCACCCTGTCTGGAACCGGCCAGACCAGTGGGCTGGCCCAGGGGAGGGCTGGTGCCGCTGGCTGCTGTTTCTTGCCCAGGGAGAAAGGCCTTAGGGGCCCAGGGTGGGGACAGGGTCAGCTAGCGATACTGCCCTCAGGGCTCGTTGTGTAACTTCTGAAGACATTTCTGGTCCCTGCCTGCGGGGAGGAGCTGCAGCCATGGGGGTAGGGGCCTGAGATGCCTCAGGGCCTGTGGGCTATGGCCTGGGCAGGGGTCAGGGTACACTGAGCTTCCCTTTCTGTGC
>NW_011900527.1:2234-2675 GCF_000151845.1 Pteropus vampyrus | reverse complement strand
GGGACTGTGGCTTCTTCAAAGAGGAAGGTCTCTCTCTCTCTTTCTCTCTCGCACACACACGCACACACACGTACACGCGCACACACACACGCACACACACGCATGCGCATGCACACACACGCGCACACATGCACGTACACACGCACGCGCACACACGCTCATGCACACGCACACACATGCACATGCACACGCACACATACACACATGCACACACACGCGCGCACGCACACACACATACACGCACGCACACACGCACACACACACACGCACGCACACATACACACACGCGCGCACACACACACACACGTGCGCACACACACACGCACGCACTCTTGAGGACTCAGCGAGAAGGCCGTCATCTGATAGCCAGAAACAGGGCTCTCACCAGACCCTGACCCTGGACCTCCAGTCTGCAGATCTGCGAGAAATCAGATGAGATCC
>NW_011900527.1:0-1259 GCF_000151845.1 Pteropus vampyrus | reverse complement strand
TGAGGACTCAGCAAGAAGGCCGTCATCTGATAGCCAGAAACAGGGCTCTCACCAGACCCTGACCCTGGACCTCCAGTCTGCAGATCTGTGAGAAATCAGATGAGATCCTGTAGTTTAAGCCCAGTCTGTGGCGCTGGTCACGGCGGCCACGACTAACAGCAACCTATGGACGCTGGGGGACCGTGACGCGACGGCGTGGGCTCGGGGATGGTGACAGGCGCACCGTCCGCGGCAAGGAGTCGGCAGTGGCGGCTGGAGGCCGCGCGTGGGGCAGGAAGCGGGCAGGACCTGTGCTGTCCCCTGCTCTGCTGGGGCCCCGAAGCCCTTCCATCCGCGAACTCCCCGTCCTGTCTGCAGCAGCTCCCTGATCTAAGTCGGAAGCTCAGCCTGGAGCAAACCAAAGCAGAACCACCCCCAGATCAAGTTTATGTTTAAAAAATTACTGATTTTATTTAAACCAAAATAAGTCTACTGAAATGCAGATTCAGTGGGGAAGGGTACAATTTTCAGCTAGTGTCTCCTCACTCGACACTGTTAAAAATCTGAAAAATACTGGTCTGACTATAGCGGAGCAGGTCTGAGTGTTATTTTTAACCATCAAAACGCCTTATGGGTTTTCACGTGCTAAGGGACACAGAGATACCAAGAAGGGTTCCTGGTAAGGCCCAACTGCACCGCAAGACGCCCCCTCAGACACAACCTCACACCATGAGGGCTGGGGAGGGGAGGGCGTGAGGGAGGGAGGAGGGGGGAGGGAAGGAAGCTGCTCCTGGTCCCTGCACCATAACAGGCACCCACATCCAGAGTTCGCAGGGCGGCAGGAGGAGCAGACACAGCCGACAAAGGGTGACCTGCGGACCGGAGGGAGAGGCCGGCCGTGGGAGCTGCCCTCTGCACAGAGGCCCTTCTCAGTTCTCAGCAGGCTCACTGGAGAAACGGCCGCAGACAGTTAAGTGCAGGCTGAGTGGGCTCTTCCTGAGGCACGCACCTGCTCAGGTGAGGGGCACCTGCTCAGGGGAGGGCGGCGAGGAGCTCCATCCCCTGGGGCGTCCTCACTGTGAGATAGAGCATCGGGACCGGGCAGGAACCACCTGGGTGAGGGTGCCCACACAGAGGGAGCCGCTTCCTCCCACGGAGCAGCCCCTCCCCCACTCCTGGGGTCCGGCCCTCCAAAGCCTTTGCCAAAGAAAAAAGTCTGTGCTGGGGGAGAGGCCACCTGAGCAAGGTTCCCAGCAAGCCCCAGGGCTCCGCGGCTGCTG
>NW_011900526.1:3315-6164 GCF_000151845.1 Pteropus vampyrus | reverse complement strand
GTCAGGGTAGCCTACAACCAGTGACTGATGGGGAGGGGATACAAAGGCCCAGCCCACTTGCCTCAAGGCCAAAAAACTCCATGGTACCATTTCTGCCCCAGATCTTCTGGTGGGGTTGGGCTGAGGTCAGCCTTCATCTGAACCCTCATATGTGTCTAGACTCTTCCCCTGTCTTATGCTGCTCCTCTCCTTCCTTTGGTTTTACTGAAGAAGACATCCTCAATAAGTCACTTGTACAGGAATCTTCTTCTCAGCCACCATTTTTAGGGAACCCAACCTAAGATCTGGTAAGTGGGACATATTTCATATTAACATCTAAGCAATATGACCACAGATTCCATACATGCAGTAAATAGAGCACACTGCATTTCCAGCAAAAACATCAGCTTAGACATCATAAAAGTAACAAATATTTTTTCCTAATTTGTCATTTGCCTTTTAATTTTATGATATTCATCACAAAAAAGTATTAAATGTATGTAGACAAATCTATTAATTTTTTTCATTGCGATTTCTATTTTTAATGCCATGCTTATCCATTGTAAGTTCTAAGTTATATATTATTTTATAGCTTTTTTGACTTTATTTATTTATATTTATTTTTAAATCGATATGATTTGTAGGATCCTTATATCACAATTGTTCTAGCACCATTAAAGATTCCATAATTAACTCACCAATTTGAAATGCTTCATCTATCATGTTTACTTATTTATGTTCCCTTGAGCTTGTTTTTTGGCTTTCTATTCTTTTCTGCTCATTTTTATATTAAAGTGCCAGCTCTAACATTTTAAAGTATTTTCTTATTAAAATTTTATAGAATATTTTGCTTCATTTTTATTTTAGATAAACTTGAACTTAGACCAGTTTTTAAATAATTTAAAATTCATTGAGATATACACATATACCATATATACTTTTTGTATGTATGTTATTATTGAAAAAAATTTGACCAAAAAAATTTGGCACTTTATGTTGAATTTCACTGCTTATAAAGCAATTTAGAGAGAATTGGCATCTTATAACATTAAGGCATTCTTTATAAATAGCTCATGCTATTTTGCTATCTATTCAAGCATTTTTATGATCCTCAGTAAATTTGCATAGTTTTTATATACTTTATACCTTATGATTCTTAAATTTTATTGTGGTTTATAGGATTGGAAATATTGTTTTTTAAATGATTATTGCTGTACATAGAAGAGTTTTTGATTATGTATTTTACAAGAAAGATCTTATCAGTACAAATAGTGTCACTGTAACTACTTGGATTATAGTTAAAAATATCACTGGTAAATATTTTTCCATCTTGGGATATTCAGTTTAATTCTAATGTTTCATAGATGTATTAATCCTATGTTCAGTTTATAAATAAGTGAATTTCTGCTCTTTTGGGGATAAGACCAATGCTCTCTCCTAGATAGAAGCCCAGGCACTTCTATTCTACTTGATTGGGCATCCTCTCTGATGGTTGGCCAAGTTGTTAAATTTTCACATTACCCCTAGTTCCACCCACATAGCTGCTCCCACTGAAGTACAATATACAAGATATCATATTATTCTCAAGTTTTAAGGTTTTCTATGAATCATAAAACTAATGAAAAAATTATTGATTGGTCATGTGCCAAATACTTTGCATGTATTAAATTAGTATCATACTAACTTTTTATTTATTCATTCAAAAGTCTTTACCAAACACCTACTATGTGTCCAGCTTAGAGTTTAATAGTATAGAAAGACAAGAGGACAGTTATAATATTGTGTGATAGTAGAAACACAGTGTTATAAAAATTCATAGAAGGGATACCTCATCCAGATCTGAATTCTCAGGGAAGTTTCAGGATGTGAGCTCAACTTTAAGAGATTAAGGAGAATTGGAGTTATGATAAAAAGAAAGGAAACTTTTCTTTCTAATAGGAGAGTATTACCAGGCCATGGAACTACATGTACAAAAGTTGACGATGCAATGAAGCAAGAGGAGAGTAATAAGATTTCAGTTTCCCCAAATTTTCCAAATGAATGTCCTGTGCTGTTTAACAAGACTATTATATTACCTAAGCAATAGTGGTCTCAGATCACTGGTTATGAGCAGAAAAGTATTTTCTTAAAGCAGATTCTGTTGTTCTCTATAAACTTGGAGGCAAGCCAGCTTTAACAGGAAATTAGTCCTCCCGAAGAGAACAAAATAAATGCTGGATACTGAGTTCTACTGAAATCTTTATAGGCTCGTGGTTCTCAAGAGACAGCAGGTAACGATTCAACTGTTTTGCTACTAGATCCAAGGAACATTGGTTTTGCAGCTCAGGATCTCTGAATTATTACTGTTCCCCATCTCAGTTTTACTCAGATAAGTCTATATTTTAAGGTTTATTAGTTTAACAGCTTACTCCAGATTGCAGTTATTGACCTTTCCTCTGACCCTAAAATGGTACCTGAAATAAACCATGGTATAGAAGTAGAAAAACTGAACGAGGAAATCAAACCGAACAAAGAAAAGCTGGGGCCGGGTTTTAGGGTTATTTTTCCTTTATTCCTGCCTCTAAGGATATACAAACAGTTTTTTTTTTCCCCACATGATATGACAACATCTCTCAGCTTTATCCACCTGCAAGTCACCGACTTGATCTCCTGCCCTCAATTCCAAAAATCTCCAGTAAAAAGGCCTTTAGCTCAGATTAGATTAGGTACCTATCCCTGGTCTAATCAACTATAGTCAAGGAGATGGTTTCTCTCTTTTTTTTTTTTTTTTTAATGTAGCTGCTTTGTGGTAACTACATGGGAGGGGAGTACAATTCTCTGAAAAGCAAGAGCTTGGAGGAAAGTGGGTATGAAAGAGATGAGCAGGTATG
>NW_011900526.1:0-1865 GCF_000151845.1 Pteropus vampyrus | reverse complement strand
ATTGTTAAATATAACATGGAAGAGTGCATAAAACAGATGTACAGTATAATGAATAGTTATAAAATGAGCACTCGTTAAATTACCAGTAATGAAGATCTAGAATAGCGCCATACCTCAGAAGCCCCCTGTGTCTCTTACCCTTCCCAACTTCCTCTCCTCTCAGGAGTAAACACTTGATTACCAAAAAAGTAAAAAAAGTCTTTGTCCTTTTTACTTTTATCAGCTGTGAACACTTCACCTAATACGGTTTCCAACTTTATAAATGGAATCATGGTGTTGGATTCAGCTTATTCTTTAGCCATTTTATTTACCCCCTGCTCACAACATATAGAACTTTTTTTGTACATTCATGCTCCACTTGCTATATACCTTTAGAGAGAGCTGTGCTATATAAAGTATTATTGCAGCGCTAAGAGATTAATTGCTTCCTGGTACTTCATTATTAAAAACTCTCCTTCTTCTTCTGTTACAATGATTTAGCTGAGCAGGAAATGAGATGTGCCTTTGCCCAGGAGTGACATTCAGAATTGTTAACAAGTCAGCAGGGGCACTCATCAATCAGAATAGACAATAAGAGTGTGAGGAGAAACAAATTTTTCTCTACCCTTCTAGGTTCTTCCAGCTGGTCTAATAATACAATTGACATGAGACAGATAACTAAATTTAATTAGATACATATGCATGAGAAATAACTAAATTTAATTAGATACATATGCATGAGAACCCCCACATACACGAGAGGGTCAAAGACTTCATATACATGAGAGGTTCAGAGACAGAAAGTTAAAATGAGGTACATATGGCGCTGTGAGCTAAGGATGAGGTAAGGTGCCTTGGGGCTTCAGAAGGAAGGAAGGTAGTTCCAAGACGGTAAGAAGAACAGATGTTCAGTAATTAGATGTTTGTCCTGCCATATAGAGAGGTCATAAAAAAGTTATTTCTGGTAATAACTCTTATTAAGAGCAAGCCTTCCAATTTAGATTCTTCAAGGGAGAGGTAAAAGTTTCTCCTGAGTCCACAAGGTCTTGATTGCCTTTAGCCCAAAATAATAAATGATCCACAAGCCAAAGTAGCACATCTTGGGGATATGCCTGTTCTGAACCCATTCAGGCAGGGTGCTAGTATGACAGACTGGTGTCTCCTGACTGAGCATCAACACTGCCTGGGCCCTGACTGTTTTCTATGCCTGGATTCACCTATCCTTCAAGGTCTAGACTAAGGCCCGCTTCCCAGCTCAGTCCCAAACTTAACGGCAAAAGTTGGACGAGACAGACTCTTAGAGTTCTTATGTATAAAAGGAAGAGATTGGGTTAGGATATTTCTGAGGATTCTTCCCGATCTAAAGTTTTATGACTGAAATAGCATCTGTTATTATGTTATTATGTCTGTTATTATGACACTCATCACTCTGTACTTTGCAGTCCAGTTGTGTTCCACTGGACACCAAACAAAACCAAGCATCAAGAGGCTTGGTTCAGGCCTAGATTTAAGTTATTTGTCCCTTTGAGTCCTCGTAAGGTATAATTTACAGAAACTATTAAATGAGTGTTTGATGAATTAAGTCCCACTTCTATGATGCCATCCCCTACTATATTGTTTTTTTCTTGAAATTCTCTCTTAGTCACTTAGCTTCTAATTTCAAGCTTCCTCTTAATTTTTTATTCCATAAGGTTAAATTTTAAATGCCTAACCTTATTTGTATAAGCAAGACAATAGATTGTCTAGGAAGTTTGCTCCCTGCCCACAACAATATCAGAACCTGGACTTCAGGAGTGCTCTGTTTACTGAATAAACGGTTGGCCTTCTGCCACAGAGCCGTGAAGCCTTTACCTAGAAGGACATCAAGCACCATCTTTGGCCACTCA
>NW_011900525.1:0-5161 GCF_000151845.1 Pteropus vampyrus | reverse complement strand
TTTGTAATTAGGTAATTTGTGGAGTGGTGCTTTGGAATAATGCATGACTCAGCAAACTCTCAATTTATTCATTTATTTTTTTCAGTATAGATGCATGCATCGTCATTTCATTCAGTGTACAATGATCTATTTTTAATTTTATTTTAACATTGACATTGTCTCATAGTTGGCCAGGAAGAGAAAGCCCCTTTCATTTAAGGTACTTTATCTTCTCAACATGTCTTCATTCTTCTTTAAGCATTTCCGTGCTTTCTGGCACAATAAATGTTCCATGCTCATCTTGTAACCTCCCTGCTCTACCTCTGGAATCAGCCATTTCTCTGAGAAGCCTTCATTCCTTTTAGTGTATAATGATGTTTATAATCCAGGATGTGGGTATTATGTGTGCTCTTTGTTATTGGGAGTTAAATTTACACTAGCTCCTGTCATTTTACCTAAAATGCTGGTCTCCACACTGCATCCTCCTCCATAAGCCATACCTGCATCATCCTTTGCTTCATTTTTACAGTTTTTAAAGTCTTTACTTCCTCCCCTCATTTTCTGCAAACCACTATCATATTGCTTTTACTCTCGTTATTCTACTTCACAACTTAAATCAGCCTCCTATTTCAGTTCTCATGTTATAGTGCTTAACAACATTATCGCATTGTTTTTGAACAATGTATAAAAATGCAGCAATCATCACTGAAAGAATTACTATTGCTGCTAAAATTATCACATTTTTTAATACAACATCTCAAAATACTAAAAGAAAAACATTCACAAAAGTAAGAAATTTGATATATCAGAACTTTCAAATTAATTTATTTACTTCTAGGATTAATAAAACTTTTGAAAATCTAAATAATAGACCATAAAAGGAGCAAAATAATAATTATTTTATACCATACATCGCATAAATGTTAATAAGACTGTGGTATTAGTTACATTTAGTCTACCCAGATTTCAAAATATTTTGTTAAAAAAATTTTAACTTTGATTATCTAAAGTGCAAATTTTAATGTTTTAATATCAATAAAATATGTTTGCTTTCATACTAAGTTATAGATGAAGAAATGAGTAACTTCTATTCATGATGAAGGACACCTCTTACAGTGCTTTTCAAGCTTCAAAAAAAGGCAATCATAGGATAGCTCAAGAAAAACATACAAAAGGTACAATGCATTATGAATTTACAGAACTCTGCCAAAACAGATGATCTTATCTTTATAAATTGATGACTATTGGATGAGATTTTAAAGCACCCAAATTTATGAATGTTTGGTGAGAATACTCAAGCACATTTATATGTCTCTTGTTTAAAAGACTAATCACAAGCTGGTAAGGACTAAATATTGCCTGGTTCACAGAGTTAGCATACAAATATTTTCCTGGAAGCAAACTATGTAAACTTGCTTTGTTATAACTGGTAATTGGCTAGCTGGCAAAAGATAGATGACCCTGCAAGAAAAGGAAACACAAAAAGGAGTTCAGGCTGTTTATCAACATACCCCAATCCCAAGATGCACATTCACAGTAAAGTTTGGTGCTTTATAACTATACTAGTAAATTAAGGAATAATTAATTTTAACAAATATTTATTGAGAACCTACTATGTCACTGCTTTGGTTGTTGGAATGACAAAATTAAATAAAACACAATTGCCCTCAAAGACTTAAAGTTTGGTGAATTTAGTACTCAAGACAGATTCGCAAACAGTACATGTTATTATCAGCTTTTAAGGGATATGATAAGGATACATTCAAGGTGTCTTTATAATGCTTAAGGGGTCTGAGATAATACCTACTCTAGGGCTGTCCGTTTCATACACGTGATTTTGTATGACATTGTCTTTCTTTTGTCCTCCTCTAGAGTGATTTAAACCTCTATATCTTAGAAAACTGCTCATGCAATTTGTTTATAAAGTAGATGGCAGAATTTAGGCATTAGTATGATATCAAAAAATGTGAATATGTGATAGACTTTCAGGTATAGTTGTTTTAAAATGTCTTCTGACCCTTGAAATGTTGCAGTACATCAATCATGAAAGCACCTGGTTGGTCATGATGCAGCAGGTTCCACAGCCCATGCTTGCTTGACTGTTCCTATTGAATCACAGACTCACTGAGCTGACTCTGAGGTAGGGCTCTCTCTCTCTAGTGTACCAAGGCAATTAGCTATTGCAGCTCACAGATAAACTGCAATTCTTCTGGCCAAGAGAGGACAGCCTGGCTTCTTCTTCACTATCTAGATGTCAATAGCTTGCTGGGAATAATGAAACCCAGTGATTCTTTCCTCTCCTCTTTGATTAGGGATCTTTCTTGTTTCTAATAAGGGCTCTGGAGAATTGCAAGGCATTATTTTGTAAGCAATTTTAAGCTACATTTTTATTATATGTTTGAAATATATATTCTCAAATATATCTTTCTTCTTATTGCACGTCTTTTGCTTGTTTTCATTTTTTGGAGCTTTTATATTTTTCTTAGTTTTATATAAAATGTAACATTTTTATTGAAGCATATATTACATGTCATATTATTTATACAAGTCAATAATTTTTAAAATAAATTCACCAGGTTGTACAAACATCACCAGAAATCAATATTAAAATATTTTCATCACATCGTTAAGATCCCTAAGGTCTATTAACTGTTAATTTTACTCTGCCATCCATCACCCCCTACCCTAGACAAGCACTAATCTATTTGCTGTCTATAGATTTGCCTTTTCTAGATATATCATATGAATTAGAATCATGAAAAATGTTATTTCTTTCATTTGGCTTCTTTCACTTACCATATATCAATAGTTCATTCTCAATATTATTGTTATTTTATTTTATTTTTTTACCACTGAATAGTAAGTACTCTATTATAGAGTATTTCACTGTTAAGTCTATGAATTCACCCATTGATGGACATTTAGGTTGTTTCCAATTTTGACTTATGAATAATGCTGTCAAGAACATTCTTGTGCAGGTCTTTGTGTGGGTATATAAAATTCAGCATATTTCGAAATCTTATACATGTCATCAATTCGATATCATTTGACATCAAAATGCAAGTATATTTGTCTACTTGTTCATATGATTATTGTGAAGATAAAATAAATGCATTATAGGAAATAGAATTACTGGTTTTCTTTTTCCACTTTTCAGATCTCTCCTTTAGGTTTAATTAAAACTTGAAATTTAAAATTTTGCTTTTTACATTTTACAGTTTTCCTAACTTCTTATAATTTTATTATTGTATCCTTCCCTTGTCTTCTGGGAGAGTGTTTCCGCTCTCTTTCTTATCCTGTGTCTATTGTTCATACCCAAACTCTTCTTCCTTTCTGTCTTCACCATCTCCCATTAATCGTTTTGGTTTATTTTATATTTTTTAGTTTCCTTTTAATAATTTTTCTTTCTACTCACCCTGACATCTCCTTTTGACTGCCTGTTACTCTTATTTTCTGTCTTATCTAGCTCGAGTAAATATTTTCTCAGATTTTTGTCATTTTATATTATTTGCGCTTTCTGGGTTAATATTCCAGCTCACTACTTATTCCAATAGTCAGTGCCTCATTTTCCTATCTATAAAATGAGAATAATGATAATAATAACCCCCACAATAATGACAAATTGCTTTCCAGATAGATGGATAAATAGAACAGAATTTGGTACAAAATAAATGCTCAAAGGAGAGTAATCTAGGCAAATGCTAAGGTTTTGCTTTATCTAAAACTGGGCCTAAAATAACAAATAGTAAAAGAATGATTTAACTTCAGGCAGAATTCCAGATTTTACTAGGAAGGAAATTAATTCTTTAAGTACATAAGGCTTACTTGGGCTACATTAGGCTCTCTTGATATTTTAAATAATTTAACTTCATTTCATTGTAATGTAATTTGTGTGACATAGCCTTTTCTCTCTCACTGAGGAAACTGAGGTTCAAAAGATTAAGAGACTTTCTAAAGGTCACACAGCTGAAGATTATGTAAAACATAAAACCCATGTACTTTTAATTATATTATACTAACTTTTATTATGATAGTTTAGGTAAAAGTTATTTTTAGTGAGTTAGCTGACATAATCCTGTGGTTTTATTTTACCATTGTTTGCTTTCTTTAGTAGAAAACAAACAGATATCATGGACTTCATTATGCCTTGAAAACGTACAGAAGCATCAGGGCACCCCACCCATAGCTCATCTGCATGCTAACCCGAGTCCTTCCTATTACATGCTCCATAGAACTATTTTTTGCTTAAGAACTTTCTCTGGTGACAGGACCCTTATCCACGGCAGGCTTTCTTCTTGTCCCTGTCGCACTTTCCTGTCACTCCACTGGTGTTCCCAGGATCAGATCCTCTTATAAATAAACCATGTGTGCTCAAATCCATGTCTCAATGTTGGCTTCCAAAAGGATTCAACCTAACACTAGGAGACCCATTGTGAAAATATAAATTGTTTCAAAATTTATATAAATTTCTACATAATGCTTAATGAATTACTAATAACTGAATTATCTTTGATATTTGATCTTCATATTTGAACTGAATGAAGACCATTTATTAGAAGATGTATAAATCAGTATTTCTTTGCTAAAGTTTTTTTATTTTTTAAAATCAGACCCCATAAAGCCATATTAAACTAGAAATTCTGTCATCTAATCAGCATTTAATTTATAGTCATCAAATAGATAAATAATTAGGCATGGCTTTCAATATACTGAATATTTTACATTATATCTAAAAATTATAAATACCTCGTCTATTAATATTCATTCCCTTTAATAATATTACTTGAAGAAATTTGCAATAGAATGTTATAGTCAAATATAGTAACTTCACAACTATTTTAGTATTATTATTATAACTTTATTGCTAGATGTTAGAAGTGTGCATATATCTTTATACTAAACATAGTTTTTTCTTCTGTAGTGAATATTCTGATTTTTTTTTTCTAGTATGGAAATGATCAAAATCCCTTAGGTATAAGATATCATAAATTTAAATATGTCAGGCATATAATATGACTCCAGGAGTTGAAGTTAAACATTTGTCTAATTGTGTTTTTATATATTTTGGGAGGTAATCACTCTGATCATCCTGAAATTGTTAGAAATATAGAAATTATTAGCACACACTAAACATAAAAACTGAATAACTAGGACTGTGCTCTTTATTGTTTGCTCTTAGAAG
>NW_011900524.1:2813-4889 GCF_000151845.1 Pteropus vampyrus | reverse complement strand
CTGACATTTTTAAGAGTTAATTTTCTCTTCTTAAAATACAAATTAGAGATTCAAGGTTCCAGAAACGTTATGCTCACTATCTAGCATTCTGGTAGGTGTTTGTGTTGAAGATTAAGGGTTCGGGTTCTAGCTCATGCTCTAGGAACGGGGCCTAACTTTCAGCTTATCATGTCTGTGCAATAGCAAGGAAATTCCGGAAGCTTCCGAGCCCTTGTGCATGTCTAGCCCAGATCGAGCCAACCCCAAGACTGGAAGGAGAAGTTAAATTATGCCAGCGGGGCATCTACTTATATATCTAATAGGCATCTCAAATTTAACACATTCTAAATTTAATAGACTAGCTGAACACCTGATCTTGCCCTCAAAATCTAATCTTCCTGAGGTCATTCTTGACTCCTTTCTCCTTCTCTTGCCCCATATCTAATCTGTCACTAAACTAGCTCTGTCTCCAAAACACATCTAAAATCCGACCCCTTCCCACCAGCCCCTCTGCCACCACCCTGGGCCAAGCCACAGTTAGCCTTCCCCTTGACACTGCAGTAAGGACCTGATTTTACCTTCTGCTGTTCTCTTCCTGCCTCTCCCCACTCCGTCCCCACTGGCCTCCCTGCTGTTCCTTGAAGCTGCCAGGCCTCGCTGGTTTTTGAGTAAGTCAAGCACACCCCCATGTCATACCTGGCATCTAGTGTTTCTCCTACCTGGAATGGTCTTCTCACAGACACGTACGTGGCTTACTCCCTCCCCTCCTCACCTCTTTACACAAACGTCACCTTTTCAGTTGCGGCCAAACCCCTTCCTACCTTGTGCTCCCACTGCTAATTTTCTCCCTAGCACTTACTACTTTCTCATATACTGTGTACTTCGCTTATTTAGTGTGCTTGTTGTTCACTGTCTACTCCCCTCCCCGTCCCACCCCCAACAGAATGTAAAGTCCACAAGAGCTGGGATTTATATCTGTTTTGCCTCACTGACACGTGCCCAGTATGTGAGTCTGGTACACGAGATCAGGGATAAGAAAGAACAAAATGGTGAAACCCCTAACTCCATGTTAATATTGGTCCACAAAGCGATAAAAGAAAATATTATTAATATTGTCACAACCCAGTGCTTTGCACAGAGCTGAGTTCTTGCCCTCGGTCAGAAGACTGATAAGGTAGAAGCATCAAGACACTTTAAATGGACATCGGCCTCAAGGAAGATTCATGAGCTCAGATCTCACGATACAGATCAGAATTTTTTCTGATCTAGAAGAGCCAGGACCTGAAGTCCCAACAGGAAGTTTGGCGTGACGCAATTTATCAGGTTCAGGGACTTGCCCAAGACTGTGCGGCCATCTGGATGGAAGAGGACCCAGGAAGGGCCAGAGGACGCTCTCACAGTTCACTCCAAAATGAAAGGTGTGATTTCTGAATCATTTCTGGCTCAGGGATCATCCGCACTGCCTGCTGCCCTCATCAGTCAAGACCGAGAGCTGAGCGAAACGGGAGGGATCAATACCCGCAGGTTGGTGCCGCTGACGCCAGCGGTGTTATCTGACTGGGTTTTTTTTTCTTTTACTCATTTTTAAATGAAATGCTATTCAGTCTTTTAAGATGACTAGAAATGTGCATGTCAACATAATGACAAAATACAGTGGATGTTCCCAAGACCCCGAATACCTTCTAATTAGCTCTAAGTTATACGCCAGGAACTAACACACGCGAGCACCAACTTATTTAATGGTATATAGCCATGTGAAAAAATTTCGTGCCACTTCCAATTTATAAAATACTCAGCTAGACAACCATTTAAGCACTAGGTGGTATGGCTGATCACTATTTTCTACAGAAACAGGTTTTCTGGTGTGCTATGTTTACGACATTGCAAAGGAACGCATCTGAGTAAATGCGTCTTTAAGTACCTATTAATACAAATGAAGAAATGTGAAAAGCGAACAAAATCAAGACTTTACTTGCTATTTAAGAGACGCTGTCAGATATGTCATCACTAAAAAGATCTCCAAATCAAAATGCTCATAAGGACAGATCATGTCTGAAAAATAAGTCAGTGTGAATCCACGACGCACAGAATACCCCT
>NW_011900524.1:0-1388 GCF_000151845.1 Pteropus vampyrus | reverse complement strand
TTTTCTGCACTGTGGTCTCCTTCAGACATGCTCAAGTCTAACTCAAGGTCACTTTGGGGAGCAAGCCCTGTGGCTAAGCTGTGCTGGGCTGACAACAGCCACGGAAGCCATCTGGGAGCCACATGGCAGAGCATGAGGTAAGAGGTAACAAGCTAGAGGTGTTCAAAGGTCCCCAGGAATTCTCAGAAAAACCTAGGAGGGAGCTGGATATTCTGTAGTCATGACAAATGGGTGATATGGCTTTTATCTGGATACTAAGAAAAGACACATTTGAAGGCTTGGAAAAGTGGGGTCAAGGGCACTCAGTATCGTGTGTAAAATGGTGAGCAACCTGCCTGGGGGCTCCTTCTGCGAGAACACATGGACTTGTTGGTTCAGTAGAAATGGAAAATTTAACGTGGATAAACGTAACACTTGGGTTCTTGGTTCTCAGTAGCAAGCTGCAGAGATCAACCCTAGCTGATTTAAGTAGAGAAAGCTTTTGCAGGCTCACAATTTGGGGGTGGGGGAGTTGGAAGATTTGACCTTCAGCTTTCTAGAACAAAACCACCACCTTACACTGCCACTGCTGCAAGGTATTCTGGGATGCCATGACTGGCAACAGCCCTGCTTCTGCTCAGTTGTACCAGTAAGTCAAGCTGGCAAACTGGGATCATTTCTCCAGGAAGCACACCTGCCATCCCTTGCATATGTCACCAGCTCCTGTGTCAAAGTGTACCACGAGGAAGTCTGACAGAGCGGAAATCTCCTGCCTGTGGCTCAGCTGCAAGGAAGGCGGGAACAGGAGTTCATAATATTATCATAAAGATAGTCTTTGTTTCCTGCCAAGAGTTATAAGGCAGGAATTTTCCTCTAATATGGAAAGGGGTGCATACGCTGGGCCACGAAAATGACAAGGCCAGACCTGGAGGGGGGAAGTTTATACCCTGGGGAGGAAAGCCCGGCCTTCTATAAAGGTGAGTGCTTTTGTTTTTTTTTAAATTAAATATATTAAATTTTTCCCTGATGATAAAGATGCAATGTTTCCATTTCCGATAATATAACATCGAGGCCTGGAGAGACTAAAGGTTCTCACACTATAGAAGCCTAGATGTGCTGATATAATACACTCCACATTCCCTCAAACATACAGCTGAACTAGCAAGGAAATAAGGGAAATCCCCAGTGGGAAAACACAAGGAAGAAATTAAAACCTGGAGTTGCGGTTGCTGGTGTGGCTGCCTCAGAACGTGCTCATTTTGGTACCTAAAAGCTTGAGTTCCCACTTCCCCTCTCATATTTATCCAAGGTCTGGCTTTCTGTCCTTATGTGCTGTGGAAACTCAATCTCTATACTAATCTCACTGTGAACTGGTACAAAAAAGTTCTTGGACTGGCACCAATCTGTGG
>NW_011900523.1:1383-2403 GCF_000151845.1 Pteropus vampyrus | reverse complement strand
GGTGTCGGGGACCCAGGGAGACACCAGGCCCCTGGCAAGCAGACTGTCCATGGCCCCCACCATGGGTCGAGTGGCTTGTCTCACGCCTGAGGCACATGAGTACCTTTCCGGGGTGACCTGGTCTTGTTTTATGTGAGAAGAACATTTGAAATCTCCTCACAATTCCCCGAGCCAGGTTTCAGGGCCAGTCCAGGGCGAGCAGGCTCAGAGGAGGCTTGGGACCCTGGACTTTGGGGAGGTGGCCTTTCCCCTTTCTGGCGAAAGTGTCAATAATAAGGTGGAAAAGCTCGTTTTTCTGTGGGACAGGACAGGCCATCACCGGTGGGGAAGCGGGTGGGAAGGCGGGTGGCACAGCGGCCTCACCCTCTCCGGCCTTCTCTGCCATCGCCGCTGGTTCCCGGGGCCTGGGGCTGAGGCCGTCAGGCCCACCCGGCAGGAGGACTGAGGGAAATCCTCCGGGGCTGCTGGCAGCTTGCCGCTCTCCTGCCCGCGTCTCGGTCCCCTGCCCGGGCCGGGACTCAGCGCCTGCCTCTTCTCCGTTCTCGCCAGTGGGAACCTGGACAAGCAGACGGTGAAAGGCAGCACGGCCCTGCACTACTGCTGCCTGACGGACAACGCCGAGTGCCTCAAGCTGCTCCTGCGCGGCAAGGCGTCCATCGAGATAGGTGAGCGCCATCGCCCTGCTCCGGGGCAGACGCCGGGCGAGGCCACCGCACTCTCTAAGGAGAAGGCCGCCCCCGCCCCGCGTTCTGCAGGGCGCTGGGTCTGCCCTGCAGCGGCATCCACCCCGTCCAGCAGACGCCGGCATTGGCAGGCATCGTGTGGGCGCCGAGGCAGAGGACAGGCCCTGCGGCTGTCACTGAGGCGGTGGATTTGCTCCAGGTTTGGGCGTTGTGCCCTCCAGTCCCTAACCCACACCCAGGACCAGCCGGGGCGGCTGGTGTGCTGTGGAGGACACTGTTCACTGTCCCTGCCTCTACCATGGGACCCTGATGTGCTGCCGGTCAGCTGGCTGGGCAC
>NW_011900523.1:0-683 GCF_000151845.1 Pteropus vampyrus | reverse complement strand
AGGCGTCCATCGAGATAGGTGAGCGCCATCGCCCTGCTCCGGGGCAGACGCCGGGCGAGGCCACCGCACTCTCTAAGGAGAAGGCCGCCCCCACCCCGCGTTCTGCAGGGCGCTGGGTCTGCCCTGCAGCGGCATCCACCCCGTCCAGCAGACGCCGGCACTGGCGGGCATCGTGTGGGCGCCGAGGCAGAGGACGGGCCCTGTGGCTGTCACTGAGGCGGTGGGTTTGCTCCAGGTTTGGGCGTTGTGCCCTCCAGTCCCTAACCCACACCCAGGATCAGCCGGGGCGGCTGGTGTGCTGTGGAGGACACTGTTCACTGTCCCTGCCTCTACCATGGGACCCTGATGTGCTGCCGGTCAGCTGGCTGGGCACGGTCCAGCCCGAAGGCAGCCGGCTGTGACGAGCCATGGCGAGTGCTCGCTTAGGAAGGGCTCTTGCAAAGAGAAAGGAAGCACACATCTGTTTGAGAGTCAAGTTTTTGTTTTTCAATCCCCACTTCGTTGACTGAGGTTTATTTAGAAGAAAGTGTACAATTCCGGATTTGTAGACAGCTTAACAGGAAGTGCAGCTTATTGTAGCAGGTGCTACAACTCCATCAACAGTGCTTTGGTTAGAGTTATGATGGACCATTTCCTTCGACTTAGAGTTTCCATATTGACTTTCACTGGTCGGCTGCTTCAGC
>NW_011900522.1:3064-4949 GCF_000151845.1 Pteropus vampyrus | reverse complement strand
TGCCTGGCTCTACCCAGGTGACTCAGTACTTAGCAGAGAAGATGGCATCAGGCTTGGTCGGGGAAGAGCTGGTGACAGGGGAAGGACGGAGAGCCTGGAGGACGAGGACGGATGAAGGCGGCCGGGTGCGCTGGGAGGCCGGCAGGCTGGAGCCCGATCAGCGGGGAGGAAACAGCTCTGGGACTGGTGAGCAGAGGGCGGAGCAAGAAGGGACTCGAATGTCACACTGAAGCGTTTTCTTCTTCTCCTACAGGCGATCAGGGGCCTTCATGTGACTTAAAGATAGAAGATGCCCAATGAGGCTTCAGGCAGAGTCTTAAGCATCCACACGGTCAGGTGTTTGGCAAACAGGACGAGCGAGCCCCAGCTTCTGGGACAGGACAAAGCAGGCTGCGTGAAGCCCAGCTTTCCACTGAGAGGCCTCAGCCCGTCCTCCAGCCCCCTGCCCCAGCTGCATGTCTTATGCATTTTACACTAAGCACGTTGCAACATATTGCCTTTCAGGTTAAGTTTTAGTAAGAAGGTGACAGCTACTGTTTCAAGTAAGACTGATCAAGGCGCTTCCCTCAGCCCTTTGCCGAGCTTTGTGGGAAGTGTCCCTTCAGTGACAGCCAGCACGGTGGATTTGGTGATCTGCACTGGCTGTTTCCCAGGAACCCAGCTGAGTCGAGGAGAAGCCCTTCTTGTTACAGGGGTGCAAAACATGTTCTTGTCCAAATGAGGGACCCTAGAGGCCAGGGGCAGGGTGGGGGCTTGGTAAATGCTCATCAAATGAATGAATGAATGAATGAATGAATGAATGAATCCGCCCCTCTCAATGATGCATCACATGTGAGGTGGAAAAAAGAAACTTAATGTATGCTGGCTAGTTTTTTCCTTTAATTAGCTTTTTAAAAAATAAAAGTAAATTTTATTTTATTTACTCAAGTAAAATGTTGTTAATCCCTGTGACATTAAGGTAGTAAAGACAGGGCAGAGCGTTCCGTGCTGGCCCCTTTCCCGAGGCTCCTGTCTTCCCTCTGCTGCCCTTCCGTTTAAACCTGTTTCTCTGCGTCCACTCACGTGTGGCTGTGACTCCGTGTGGCTATTCATTTACAAACGTGTCTCCAGGTGCGGTCAGGAGATTAGATTATTCTCATTTACGAGACGAGGAAACTGAGGCTCAGAGAAGCAGTGTTGCCTGTCAAAGGTCACTCAGAGTCCAGGTCTGAACCCAGCCCTGGCGGCCCAGGACCCCTGCACTTCCGGCCACCCTCAGGGGACGTCCTCGTGTGGTTTCCACCTACGCTGTGCGTTCAGCTTTGAAAGGAGGGACGAACGAACCCCGTCTGTTCGTTTGGGAAAGAACCGGAGACAGGAAGGGTCACACGTCCACCGTTTAACGCGATAGCCACCCGCCACGCGTGCGGCTTTAACTTCAAATTATTTAAGAGTAAGTAAAGTTAGAAATTCAGTTCCTCTGTCGCACTGGCCACACTTCAGTAGCCACACGTGGCGGCCAGATTGGACAGTGCAGAGAACACGCATTTCCATCATCACAGGAAGGTCAGCGGGACGGGGCGGCTGGTGGACCGAAGCATGGCCGGAGCGAGGGCTGGCGGATACGATGCAGGGAAGGGATTTTTTCACTGCTTCCCTTTTCTATACTGACCTCGAAGTCTCCGGGGGCTTCTTCTCAGGGCTTCCTCGATGCGGTAAGTTTCACCTTTGCCATGAATCGCTTTTGCCTTTTCTGAGAATTCTGGGCGGCTGGTCTACAAACACATTCTGGGCCCCGACTTTATTCTAGATCAAACCACTGGGCCACCGAGGATCCTGTGGCTGTCATGCCTCGCAGACGGCCGTTAGTGGACTTGAACTTTGGTGTTATGAGCTCCGTTTTGGG
>NW_011900522.1:0-2273 GCF_000151845.1 Pteropus vampyrus | reverse complement strand
TGTGTGTGTGTGTGTGTGTGTGTGTGTTTATATGCCTGGCACATAGTAGGTATAAATGTTTACTACAATGGTGTTAGATTAATTTGGGTGAGCAAGGACACATTTTGGGTTCATTAGACATGTTAAGATATTTTTAAAGTTTTGTGGTTTGAGTGAAATTTGAAAAATGTTTTGCCAAGTATGTTTCTCCCTATTTTGTAAAGCCCATATGTCTATTAAGGGGGAAAAGCCATATGGTTCTGATTTCTTTACTCATAGATCAGCATTTCAGTTTTCAGGATATCTGATGTTCAAGACGCTGCCTCTGCAGTGTGTCGGACCCTTTTCTTGAGTAGGGTTTTCTCTGAGCTGAGGAGATTAGCTTCCTCCCAAACAGAAACTTAACTCTCAAGAGTACAGAGGGAGCTTTCGGTTCTCCTCCTCAAAGGCTGGGAGATGATTTCTCCAATGAAAAACACTTTCTGCCTTTTTGTACAAAAATTTGGTCACCCTTGGGCCAAGGGCAGCCAAGGCAGGTGACAATTCAAATTGGGTCATATAGGTTTATCTTTGGTGTGACTAGAAGTAATCCATGCTCATGGAGGAGATGTTAATCAAATACACTAATGAATTAATAAACACATAAAAGAGTGAAAACAATCTATAGAAGGGTGATGTCATAAACACCAGTTTTAAAATTAGAAAATCTAGGTTCAATTATTATCACCCTTGATTTTGTGCCTTAATGATGTCGTCTTGGGCAGTCAGTTGTCTCTCTGAATATGGTTCCCTAATTGAAAGATGGGGTTCATAATATCTATATCTTCAAGGCCTAATGGAGATTTAATGAAGATCTTTTAAACCAAGGTTTGCCAAACTTTTAGTCATTCATTTGATGCCTCTGTAATTTGGACTATATTGGTGTGTTTTACGTGCTATCGCTTCACGTTGTTTTCTGAACTAATTTTTCTTCATTTGGTAAAGTGCATAAACAAAGACATTTACAAAGGGAACATGTATCACTGTTGTCTACAGAAAAACAATAGCCCTTACTGTAAATAACTCCTTACTGTGGAAAAAAAAACCCGATAATTATTTTTATTTCTAAATCTCAGTCTGTGCATTAACTAAAATCATCTCGCTCATCACCTGTGGTACCCATAACCCCCTTTGGAGAATATATCTGAGAATGTTTTCTAAAATGGATGGCTCTAGAAATATTCTAAACAACTATTACTGTTGTTATTGAAAAATTAATATAGAAGCTGTCAGACACTACGGTTCACACCTTACTAAGGCATTTAATGGAGAAGTGACTTAACTGTTTAGAGCTTTGGTGTCCTTGTCTGGAGAACAGAGTTGTTTCAGGGTGTGGGGCCAAGATGTGAAAGGGGTCATTTCCTTTTCTGATCATTTGCTCTTTCCCATTCGTACCTCTATGGAATGCAAACCTGGGTGACAAGTGAAAAATGAAGTCAGCTGTGTCGAAGTAGCTAATTCTCTGGGCATCTGTCACCACCCTTGTCATCACGCACTTTCTTACACTGTGACTCATCAGGTAATTGTAGCATCTCCACGGGGCATGCATGGCCTTGGTTAGGAGCCTTATTTTAAGAGCAAAGAAATCAAGGCTTCGAGGTGACGTGCTATTCCCAGGGATTCAGTGCTCACGAAAGACCAAACCAATTCTAGAAGGAGCTGGGCCCTTCTGATTCCTACAGGTCATGGCTGCTTGTTTTTCTGCCACTGAATAGACATGGAAGAGCAGGTCAATTAAAAACGAGAGGTGGATCTTTGCTGAGAAGATACAATGTATAAAATCCTTAAAAGAGTCCCACCCCCTTTGAATAAAGCTCTGAAAGGACACAGAGCTTTATAAATAGGCCCTTAAGGCCTATTTACGATTTAACAGGCATCTCTTCAACTTGGGAAATTTTATGAATCTGATACTAAAACAGAACATGTCAGATCCTAAGAAAGTTGCTGAAGAAACAGAAATAATTCAATTTTATGTCTTCTTGAGAACGTTTATGGTCTGGTGGGAGAGACCAACCGATGAGAAAATGCACCCAAACAAACAAAAACAAACAAATGAATAAAACAAAAATTATATAAGATTTAAAAAATGACGATAGTTGAAATGTAACCTAAGAGATGAGAAAAGGTGGCGATTATTTGTATCAAAACCTATGAATGTGACACATTTTCATTGTAGGTTAATGGCGTCCAATCTCCCAGACTCTCCTTTCCTTTCACCTTTAAAAGTAGACATTTATGAAGAAATCTTTTTTTTT
>NW_011900521.1:905-2762 GCF_000151845.1 Pteropus vampyrus | reverse complement strand
TTATTATTATTATATTTTTGTTAACGCTAAGGCAGATTTGCATAGAGGAGGGTGGCCTAGCCTAGTCTGGCACATCGGCAACAGTTTTCTGGAGGTGATGATATCGAAGATAATTCTCAAGTAACAATGTGTCTGGGTGGATGAGTATGAAAGCAGGTTGGGAAGGGTGTTGTACATATTAAACACATCCACTATCCACCGCATTTCGTCTCTAGTTTCAGTAGTCCAGTACATGTCACAAACATCTTCAGCCTGAACTTCCGAAACAGCCTCCCGATGGCCTCCACATGCCCACTCTTAACCCTTCTAATCCATTCCTCACTCAGCAGTATATGCTCTTCACTTCAAAGCATACATTTTACTACGTCATATTCACGGTTAAAACTCTTCAGAGGCATTTCCAATGCAGTGAGGATTACATTGTATTTCTTCTCCGAGGCTTATAGGACCTCGCCCAGTGTAGCCTCCGCCTCTTTCCAGTGCTCTGTAATACTGCCTTCTCGCTCTGACCCTGCCAAGGAGTGATATTGCAGGTCCAGAACACCTTGCTCATTGCTGCGTCATAAGTCTAGCACAAGTTGCTGGCTTTCCCCATCTCCTCACAGCTGCTGGCTTCCCATCCATTCGGTCTTTGCTTTAAAGGTCTCTTCTTTGAGATGTCTCCAATTGCTCTGTCTCAGCAGCATCACCTCCACCATCATTATTATAACAACAAAATCTGAGCCTTCCCCCTTCAGGTTCTTCCCAAGCACTTACTGCAGTTTCTAAAGTGTTAAATTATTTTTATGCTGAAATCTAAATTATGAATAAATTACCATGTTTAAGTTGACCTCTCCCACCAGGATGTCAGAAGCTAGGGTCACATCTCTTTGGTCTCCATTGTTTTCCAGCATCTAGCAGAGAACTCAAAATTTTGCCAATCCTCAGTAAGCTTTTGTTGAATGAGGGAAAAAAGGAGACATCATGTGTATGATGGCATGTGCCTTGTTATCTAGTTCTGCATAACAAATTACTCCAAAATCAAATGGCTTAAAACAACAAACGTGTATTATCTCAGTTATTGGGGGGTCAGGAATGTGGGTGGATATGTCCTAGCTGAGTCCTCTGGCTCAGAGTCACCTACAAGTCCATAATCAATCACTGTGTCAGCAGACAGTCATCTAAGGATCTGGTCTGGAGGAGCCTCTCTGAGCTTGTTCATGTGGCTGCCAGCATGATTCAGACTCTCGCAAGCCATTGGCCATGGGGCCTCTCCTAATAACTACTCCTCACACAGCAATTTGCTCCTCTAGAAGGAAGGTTCATAGAGAGAAAGAGAAAGACCATAAACAATACAGAAGTCACAGTCTTCTATAACCTAATCTCTGAAGTGACATCTTTTGCTTTGGTTGCATCTATTCATTAGGAGTAAGTTACCAAATCCAACTTACACTCAAGAGAAGGGGATTACCCAAGGATATAAACACCAGGGGGTGGGGATCACTGGGCTCCACCTGAGAAGTTTCCTACCGCAGCATGAAAGGGCATTATGTATGAAAGGACCTATGATCAGTCTCATGTTCGACTGATACTAGATAAGAGAGATGTGAGCACTGTGAGGGCTGGGACCACTTTCTTCAGTCATCAATTCAGTCATCCCAGTAACTAACACAGTCTTCAGAACATGAAAAAGTCCTCAATATTTATTTATCAAATGAATGAAGAACAGTATTATGTAGAAACAGACTGATGTGAAAGAAGAACTGATTCTGACATCTTATTTTGGCTTTAAATTTTTCTTTTCTTCGTAGCACTTAATACCTCCTAACATACTATATTTCTTTATTTATTATGCTTATGCTTCCTTGTTTATCTTCT
>NW_011900521.1:0-325 GCF_000151845.1 Pteropus vampyrus | reverse complement strand
TGTAGATTTCATGGTGATAAGTTCAAACACCTTGGCCACAGTAGGGTGGAGCCAGAGCCAGGATGCTGCCTAAGAAAGAGGCAATTGCTTATAAGTTAGCAGGTAGCCGAGCATGAGTGTTCTTTCCATAAGAATGAACCACATTTGATAGTGACAGACGTAACTGTGGTGACAGCCGCAATCGTGGACCCAATAAACCATGCCTCTTAGTATTCATTCTTGTGCAATCCCCTCCTTTTGAATCTGGGCTTGGCCTGTTGACTTGCTTTAATCAAGAGAATGCCATAGAAGGGAAATGCTGGAATTGAGGACTTAGGGTTGAAAA
>NW_011900520.1:1623-2912 GCF_000151845.1 Pteropus vampyrus | reverse complement strand
CTAATCATGCAGAGGGGATTTAAAACCCACCTAACTAGTAAAACACAAAAGCTGTAGCTGGGATAGGCTTCTGCGAAAGAGCACAGCTGTAATTCCTCCTCCAGGAAATCCCAGCACCCCAGGACCATCTGGCCAGGTGCAGACAACTGCTTCGGCGGAACACGCCCAGGACTCTGGCTTCACTCTGCCATTTTCTAGCTGTGGGACCTCAGACAAATTACTTAGTGTCTATGATCCCCAAATGTGTCCCCAATGGTGGAGACCAACACTGATAACAGAGGGTTGGACTGAAATTAAACACGATGAGCCACGAGAGGGTGCTCATCATGGCAAAGGCACTATGCAGATGTAAACGCCGGGCTGAGTCCCTGGGACGGCCTCCCCTCCATCTTGTCATCAACCAGTGTTTACATACCTCCCTCTTATGACTCTCTGCCTCTTATGGGAGTCCATTTCCTTTTCCAGAATGTTTCTCTCTGTACTGATCAAAAATCTATCATTATTTTATGAATATAGATTAAGCTCCACTTGCAGCCAGGCACTGTGCCAAGAGCTGACGTTACATTTGTGGATGCAACAGACTGGACTTGCCTGGCAGATGGCCCCTCTTGGTATGTGTGGAGCACAGCCAAGGCAGTGGACTAGAAGAAAGGAATACGGCTCTATCAGTGGAGGCCCCACAGAACCTGCCCTAGGCCTGGCACGGGAAGGCTTGCCTGAGAATGAGGAGCAGAGCCGAGACCCGGAGGAGGGGCAAGAGTTCACAAGGCCAGGAAAGCTGGGGAGGCCTGCAAGGCACAGACCAGTAGGGCCCTTAGGTGCTGTGAGAGATGCTGGTGTTTAACTACAGGGCAAGGAAAGCCCCCTCCCCCGAGGGATTTAAGCAAGAGGCTAAAGTGATCAGATCTATAACCGTAAATCTTAATTGCTTAGGGCCACGAGAAACTTCTGATTCCTTGACTGTATGGCAACCTTCTAAATCTTTCACAGAATCAGAGACTGATCTGGGCTGAAGGGGCTGGCACCCCACTTGCTCTCCAAGGCCTGAGTCTCAGCGCCCCCCAGCAGAACCACTCCCTCCGCCTGGGGCTCCCTCTGCCCCTCCGTCCACACTGCAGGTCAGGTAGGTGTACTCATGGTGTGCCCCTTAGCGGCCTGAAAGCACCACTAAGGGGAAAGGCGAATCTTAATTCGCTGTGGACCAGCTCATCTGATGAGCTGTCACACACATGAGGTGAAGAAACTGAAGCCCAGAGAAAGCGAGGAGCCTGAACTTGAACCCCATGTTC
>NW_011900520.1:0-693 GCF_000151845.1 Pteropus vampyrus | reverse complement strand
AATCTTTCACAGAATCAGAGACTGATCTGGGCTGAAGGGGCTGGCACCCCACTTGCTCTCCAAGGCCTGAGTCTCAGCGCCCCCCAGCAGAACCATTCCCTCCACCTGGGGCTCCCTCTGCCCCTCCGTCCACACTGCAGGTCAGGTAGGTGTACTCATGGTGTGTCCCTTAGCGGCCTGAAAGCACCACTAAGGGGAAAGGTGAATCTTAATTCACTGTGGACCAGCTCATCTGATGAGCTGTCACACACATGAGGTGAAGAAACTGAAGCCCAGAGAAAGCGAGGAGCCTGAACTTGAACCCCATGTTCTGACTCAAGGTCAGTGCCCTTTGAACGAACTACATAACTGCCTTCAGCAAGTGATTCTCTTCCAAGAATGCAAAACCATTAACAAGCACAAACTTAGATGGCAGCTATCAATTCCACTCTGCCTTTTTCCTGTCTAGATTAAACGCCCCCTGTTCTCTCCACCAGTCCTCACGTGATATGGTTCGCAGAGGTCTCTCCATGGTCTCGGTCCTTCTTCTCTAAACCCTGTCCCCGGGTTAGAACACAATGTCCTGAGTGTGACCCAGCCAGGAGAGCAGTCAATAACATGACCACTTCTTCATTCTCAATCGGGGTCAGCAAGTTTTCTGCTTAGGGTCAGAGAATAAGAATTTTAGGCTTTGCCAGCCATCTGGTCTCTGTC
>NW_011900519.1:1974-4269 GCF_000151845.1 Pteropus vampyrus | reverse complement strand
ATGCGGACATGTGCCGTGGCTCCCTCACTTCTCTCTCCCGCTTCTAGTCCCTTCTCCACTCAGCCGCCAGAAAGACCTTTTTAAAACATGAATTGTATCCCATCGCTTTCCTGTTTGAAGCATCTTGATGGCTTCCCACTACTTAGTACAAAATAAAAATTCTTAACATGACACCTTTGTGGTCCAGCCCCATCTTTCCCTCTTCGGTCTTGCTCCACACTGCCCACTTGGGTTTCCTCAGCGCTTCAAGCTCTCCCACGTCCGAGTTTTCCTCGTTATTCTTTTCAGTTCTAGGAACATGCTTTCACGCTTTTCATGACTAACTCCTAGTCACCCTCTGTGTCCCCCTTAGAAGTTGCTTCCTCAGAGAAGCCCTCCCAGCAGTCTATGTGCTTTACATCCCTCCCTTTAGTTTCTTTGCATTTCACCCTTTACTTTTCTTCCTAGCCTTGTCACAATTGGTAATCATCCCTTTATTTGGTTGTTATCTAATTAAGATCTTTCCCCAGTTGACTATAAGCCCTGCGAAGACAAGGAAACATATGCATTTTGTCCTTGTGTGTCCTCCCACCCTGCTCCCCAGTGCATCAGCTAGTGCTTGGCATGTTGTTAGAACTCAGTAAGTATTTATTCAGTTAATGAGTTTCTAAATATTATTCTTTTAAAATGGTGACTTGATCCCAAGTATCTGGTTTCAAGCCTTCGAAAATCATGTCCTCCTTTCTTCCAGGTCTTAGATGTGTTGGATCTGTGTGTGGTTGTTCTGCAGTCCCATAAGAACCAGCTCCTTCCCTTGGCTCACCGGGCCTGGCCCTCGCTCGTGCGCCGACTCACAAATGATGACCCTTTGGCAGTGCTCAGAGCCTTCAAGGTACCGCTCAGGTGGCCCACAACTGTCATGGTGATGAAGGGTAGCAAGCACAGAGCTCACCAGTGTCTTTAGGGGTTGGTTCTCTTTATGCCTGCTTGCAATGTAATAACCTTGAAGAAAGTATGGAAAAATAAGAAGAGCACAAAGAAGAAAATAAAAGTCAGTTTCCTTCTGAATTTGAAGCAGAGCGAACTAGTGGTTAGAAGGGCCACCAGTATTTATTGAGGACCCACTAAGTGCCAGGCAGTGTGCTTGGCACTTCCCACACATGAGCTCATCTCCTTATAGTAACCTTGCAAATTAGATATTATTATCCCCATTTTGACAGGAGGAAACAGCTCAGAGAAGCTAAGGAATTTTCTCAAAATCACGCAGCTAATAAATGATAGAACCCAAATCTGTGAGTTCATGCCCATGTTATTGGCACGAGTCAAGGTGAAGGGACCTAGGCTCTAGCAATGGGCATCCTCTGCCCAGCCACGTGACTTTAGGCAAAGCCTTTGACCACCCATTTTCAGATTGAGTTTAAGAATACCTGTCCCATCTTTCTCATAGCGTTGTTGTCAAGGATAAAATGGGACTGTTTGGTGAAATGCTTTGAAAAATTAAAAGCCCTACATATATGTAAGGTATTATTCTCTCTGATTTAGTTTGGTTTATATTTTAGCTTATTTGTTTATATTCTTCCTTGTTCTAAAAGGCACTTAAGGCATCCTACAGAGATATATTTACCATGGCAAACTCACATAAATTAGAAGAAGAGCAAGATGAGGCAAAGAAAAATGATGGGTAGGAATATAAAATGAAACTAAGACAATTGGCAAAGGTATTTTGGTTTTCTGAAAGATTCTTCAGCATATACCAGATCAAAATACAAGCTTACATGTAAAATGTATCAAATTGCTAATATTTTTTCCTACAGCAAAATACGCAAAATGATGTGTGTGAGAGAGAGAAAGCTAGAGCGAGGAGAAAAAGAAAGGGAAGAGGGAGGTTGGGAAGGGGAGGGAGGTCTTGATAAATCTTATTCAGATGTGCGGCTTTTCTGTATGAGAATTAATAGGTTATGTGAAATGACAGCAAGCTTAGAAAAATGAAAAAATATAAAAGACGTGTGCGCCGTAACTGAGGCTGCTTTTTCACCCCCAGACACGTTGGGGATACCTGAGGTCTGTAAGGCCTTGTGTAGTCCAGCCAACGGACCTGAAAATAAGTGCCTTATTCCCTACCAAGTCCACAAACAATCTGTGCTGGTTATGCCTTGCTTACCAATTTTTAAAGAAATTCCTATTATCCTGTAGACTTAGTCTTGTGCAGCGGGGCAAAACGTTTCAATATGTTCTGCTAGAGAAAGTTTAAAATGAGACATGCAAGGAAACTAACTGCCTGTTGTGAAAGATGGAATGAGGGCAATATACGTAAGA
>NW_011900519.1:0-324 GCF_000151845.1 Pteropus vampyrus | reverse complement strand
ACTAGACACGTTTCTCTTTGTAAGTAACCTTTACCTCTACTGCAACGTCAGCAGCAATTCCAGAAGGGCAAAAAGCAGAAAGATGGTGTGCTGAATGGGACAAAACTCTCTCCTGGTTGGAGGATGATCTGCTTTTAGGCCCTGCTCGGCTGGTGACCAAGTGACCCTGGCACCTCTGCGGGCCTCAGCTCCCTCATCTACAAAATGAAAGCATTGGGTTACTGATCTTGCATACCTTGACTCTAAGGAGCATCTTAATGGGCATCAGGTGCTATGAACCCTCACAAATTATATGCAAAATTGGGTGTGTGCAAGCAGGTACAT
>NW_011900518.1:4400-6055 GCF_000151845.1 Pteropus vampyrus | reverse complement strand
CAATCATCTAGCAATGAACACTTAGGTTGCTTCCATATCTTGGCTACTGTAAATAATGTTGCAATGAACATAGGGGTGCATATATCTTTTCGAATTAGTGTTTTGGATTTCCTTGAATAAATACCCAGAAGTGGGATTGCTGAGTCATATGGTAGTTCTATACTTGATTTTTTGAGGAATCTCCACACTGTTTTCCGTAGTGGCTGCACTAATTTGCAATTCCACCAACAGTGCAGAGGGTTCCCTTTTCTCCACATCCTGGTCAACGCTGTTATCTCTTGTCTTTTTGATGATAGCCATTCTGAGATGTATAAGGTTATATCTCATTGTAGTTTTAATTTACATTTCTCTGATGATTAGTGACGCTGAACATCTTTTCATATGTCTACTGGCCATCTGTATGTCCTTTTTGGAGAAATATCTATTCAGGTCCTCGGCCCATTTTTTAATCAGATTGTCTTTTTAGTGTTATATTGTATGAGTTCCTTATATACTTTGGATATTAACCCCTTATCAGATGTATCATTGACAAATAGCTTCTCTCATTCAGCAGATTGTCTTTTTGTTTTATTGATGGGTTTCCTTTGCTTTGCAAAAACTTTTTATTTGGATGTAGTCCCATTTGTTTATTTCTTCTTTTGTTTCTCTCACCTAAGGAGACATATCCAAAAAGATATTACTAAGAGCAATGCCAGAGAGTTTACTGCCTGTGTTTTCTTCTAGGAGTTTTATGGTTTTGGGTCTTACATTTAAGTCTGTAATCTACTTTGAGTTTATTCATGTATATGTTGTAAGAAAGTGGTCTAGTTTCTTTTCTTTTCTTTTTTTTTTTTTACATGTATCTGTCCAGTTTTCCCAACACCATTTATTGAATAAACTTTCTTTACCCCATTGTATATTCTTGCTTCCTTTGTCATAGATTAATGGACCATATAAGTGTGGGTTTATTTCTTGGCTCCCTTTTCTGTTCCATTGATCTATGTGTCAGTACCATGTGTTTTGATTACTATAACCTTGTAGTATAGTTTGATATCAGGTAGCATGATGCCTCCTCCAGCTTTGTTCTTTCTCAAGATTGCTATTCACAATCTTTTCTGGTTCCCTATAAATTTTAAGATTATTTAATATAGGTCTGTAAAAAATGCCATTGGTATTCTGATAGGGATTGCATTAAATCTATAGAAGGCTTTGGGTAGTATAGACATCTTAACGATGTTAATTCTTCTTATCCATGAGCATGCTAAATGCTTTCATTTATCTGTCTCTTCTTCAATTTCTTTCTTCAATGTCATAATTTTCTGAGTACAGGTCTTTTACTTCCTTGGTTAAATTTATTCCTAGGAATTTTTTTGTTGTTGTTGTTGTTTATGCAATTGTAAATGGAATTGTTTTCTTAATTTCTCATTATTATAGTTTGTTACTGGTGTATAAATGCAACAGATTTCTGAATATTAATTTTTTATCCTGATACTTTACTGAATTCATTTATCAGTTCTAATAGTTTTTTGGTGGACTCTTTAAGGTTTTCTATATATAGTATTATATCACCTGCAAGAAGACTTCAGTTTTTAAAAAAAGAAAAAGAAAGGAAGGGCAATAAGGGTATGTTTATTTTCTCTCTGAAATTTACAAACATTTATAAAAAGAAAAAACAA
>NW_011900518.1:0-1880 GCF_000151845.1 Pteropus vampyrus | reverse complement strand
TATTATTTATTTACATATAATAAAGAATTTTCACATTCTCAGAGCAATAGTCCTTTAATAAAGGTTCACAATCAAATCACCTAAAAAGCCTTTTCAAACTATCTATTCCTGTGAGTCCTATTCTCCCCAAAACTTCTGAGTCAGTAGGTCTGGAGCAGAGTCCAAACAAAGGTATTACGGAAAAAGCTCCCCAAGTGATTGTGATGTGTATCTCTGGTTAAAAATTGCTATTTGAATGCAAAATGGCTTCTCAAAAAATCAATTAAGTATTAAAATAAAAAGAAAACTAAAACATTCTTCAAACATTCTTCAAAGGCCTTGGCACTATGTCACAACATTGTCATATTTTTACTTCAAGGACTGCTACCAGCACCTGTGGCCAGAATACAGCTGCTGGATTCAAATCTAAAGAGATGCCATTGTTTATAACTCTGGGACTCATAGTAAAGCAGTACTGTAACACGATAATGCTGTAGTCATAGGAAAGCTTACACACAGTTTACACAATAGCTGATTGATAAGCAAAAAAATCCCCACAACAGTGTTCTGCAATTGTGAGTGGCAGTTTGAATTAAACAGTTTTGTAACTTGCACAGAATTTTTCTATTGTCATAGTTGGCTTTCTGTCATACTTAAAAGATTGCCATTTTAAATACTGTAAATGCAAGATTATTTAATACCTTAAAATGTTAGATTCTTTTCAGAAGATTCAGAAACATCATAAATTATTTTTGCTAAGAATTCTTTTTCTAATCAAATGTTTAGAAATAAGTTACTTTGATAAATAAATTTAATAGATTATGAAAAAAATAAGGTAGCACTGCATATGTCAAAAAGATTATATATTGAAAAGTCTGGAAAGATTATTATATTTTATCTCTGGAAAATAGGATTACGCTTTTTGGTCTTTAGTTTTAAAGTTTTATTTACAACAATTAGTGCTATTGGTTAAAAAAAAAATGGAATGGGTAAAATGGGTGAAAAAAGAAAAAAACAAACATAATAATGGGAAAAGGAGGCAATGCATTCTTCCCCTTTCCCCTCTGCCTCCCACAACTTACAGAAGAGTTGAAATGACTGTGATCTCAAGTAAAGTTCAATTTCTTAAAATACAAAAGAAAAGAAATAAGTTACTTTGAGATATATACTTTCACACTCTACATAAAGGAATTCCTCTGGAAAGCAACAGAAGTTTTGGAGACCATACGACTTTCACATACAAGCTACCCTTCTAGTTCGTTTTTCATGTCAAAAAAATGATGTCAGTGGTTACCTTTCTAACCTCTTATGAAATGAATCAAACACATAAAAATATAAGTATATAATGCAGTCCTATATACCCATCACCTAGTTTCAACAATTATCAAAACTTTGCCATTCTTGTTTCATATAGTCTTATCCCTTTTTTTGCTGATGTACTTTAAAGCAAACCCAGATGCTGTATTATTTTACTGATCTTTAACAGATAAGGAATTTATCAGAACCTCTTTATCATTATCACTCATAACAATAATTCCTTATAATCTCATAACTATTTCATGTTTGACTTTCCCAGACTGTCTCAAAAATGTATTCTTCACAGTTTTGTTCAATATAACATTTTGTACCAAATTGTGATAAACTAAAATATCTTGCCTCAAAAGTTAATGCTAAATATACTATTAGAACATGTCACATTTCTTTAAGAGGTTCTCACTATATTTCTATGATAATCCACCAAAATCCTTAACATGATAAAGAAAATCTTACCCAATTCACAGCCTCATACGACTGAGACCTCTCCTAGTTCCATAATAACCCAATATTTTCTTAATGGTGAACAATGATGGACTAAAAGAATCAAGAATGTATAGTAAGCAAAAGGTAATTAAAAAGCAACC
>NW_011900517.1:2805-3179 GCF_000151845.1 Pteropus vampyrus | reverse complement strand
GACCCACTGGTTTTCATTCTTATAAAGGACCCGGCTTCCTTCTCATCTCAGGTTCTCTTAACCTTAAGTACTAGAGGTGACATCATGAGGAGACGAAGCCCGTCCTGCCGGACAGTGGCTTGTCACCTCCCGCGGGAGCAGAGCAGACGACTCTCATGCCGTGCCCATCGGTTCTGGAGGGAGCTGGCGGTCCCTGCTGCTGCGTGACTTACATTCTCCTCAGTAGTTTCTTTGAGTCGAGTGGACCTTTCTTTACCGACCACTGACTTCCTCGAGTTTTTCTCGCTCTTTCCTGCTCCCTCTTTTATGCGAACTAAATAGAACCCACCTCTCAGGATCTGCAAAACTAACTCCTTCATATGAAGGTTCGTTCG
>NW_011900517.1:0-1523 GCF_000151845.1 Pteropus vampyrus | reverse complement strand
CCGTGTCCCGCTCTCTTCACGAACGTCGTGCAAACCCGTGAAACACCCTTTCCAGAAGATAGCACTGGTCCTGTTTCACAGGTGACAAAACCCGCGCTCAGAGCCTCTAAAACGAGTAAGTGGCAAAAGCAGGACCTGCAGCCAGGAGCGTAACCCACCCCTTCCCGCCGAGCCCCCGTGCGTGATGGGTTTTCATAGGGCGGCACCTTGAATCCGCGTGAGTGTTCAACGAGTGAGACAGAAAACGCTGTTCTTAAAGGTTTCAGTACTGAGCAGTGTTACTAGTGAGACCCCGTCAGTGCAGGAGTGTGACAGCCCATCGTGTGGCCCGCTTCTGGTGGGGAAGACAATAAAGCACTAAGACCGACCCGCAGGACGTAATCGGAGCAGAGTGTTTTCCGTTAAGTCGGCTTTGGTCGCGTGCAGCCTTGGTTCCAGAGGGAGATAGCATGTCAGCGGGCGGGGTCTGGCCAGGGCGGGGTCTGGCCAGGGCAGGTCTGGCCAGGGGGCATCCGGCAGAGCCTGGAGGGGCGCTGGAATCTGGCTGGAGCTGACCTTCCCGCTGGAGGCGCAGTGGGGACGGGAGCACAGCGCTGTCTGGGAAGCGCAGCTGGCTTCTTGGGCAGCGTCCTGAACTGGGCAGAAGCCTGCAGAGCGGTGACCGCGTCTGCAGACGCGAGGGGAGGGCTAGTCTGTTAACGAAGAGTCTGTCCGCAGAGTGGCCAGCGCACAGAGGGTGAGCAGGACGCACCCCTCCCTACCCTGCGTCGTTACCCCGCCGCTCAGCGTGGGGACTGAGGCTGGGTCTCGCGTTTGCGTGTTTCCTAGAGGAACGAGGGCGACCTCTTCCACCGGCTGTGGCACATCATGAACGAGGTCCTGGACCTGCGGCGGCAGGTGCTGCTGGGCCACCTGACTCACGACCGCACGAAGGACGTGAAGCGCCACATCACCGCCCGCCTCGACTGGGGCAACGAGTGAGTACCGCCCACCGCGGGGCCCTGGGGGCCGGGCACGGCCAGGTGACGCGGACACGAGCCTGCTGTGGCGTTACCGCGGGTGACACGCGCGGGCTGTTCCGCAGTCCTCTCGGGGGTTCAGTGCAGACTGTCGTGATGGAGGGAGCACCCCAGGCCCTGGCTGCTGTGGGCAGCGGGGCGTTGTTCGCCCGCTGGCGGCCTCTGGTCTGATGGTGGGCACGTCCCACAGTATGACGTGTTCACAGGCATCAGCGAGCTACGTCTTCTACAGAAACAGGTATTTTCAAATAGCCTTTAGGTTTGACCTGTGCCTTCCCTTTTACCGTGTGCCACCTCCGTGTCGTGGTCGCCAGTCGCCAGTGTCATCTGGAGGAGTCGCTCAGGCCACAGCCCTGGTGACAGTCAGCGCAGGTGCACGGCCGGGCCCTCCCGCTGCCGGGGTCGTCCTGTGTGTGTGCAGTAGCCTCCTTGAGGGGCTGCTTGGCAGAACTTGATAAAATACAGCTCTTGACCAAGATTTACTTTAAAATAAACCTGTAAGTG
>NW_011900516.1:3666-6041 GCF_000151845.1 Pteropus vampyrus | reverse complement strand
CTCAGTGGGTCCTCCCAGCAGTTCTAGATCCCATGAGACAAATTTCTGAAGCGTGCTAGTCCCCCAAGCACTGTGTAAACTCACTGAAAACTCTAAGTAAAGGAGCAAACAGCTACCTGTGGCTTACTAATTTTACTGCTACAGTACTCAAATCCTTTTCTTTGCCAAAATAAACAATACATTCATAAATGCTAAAACTTTTATAAATATATTAAAAGTATCTCATGTATTTTAAATGTTTTCTTTCTACATTCAGTTTGACTTCTCTGGTGCAAATTATCCTCAGAATATTTCTAAAATTGTTTTTTAATTCACTCTTGATTGCAGTGGACTGTAACTGCATTCTAATTGCTTAGAATATTCTACTTATATATCTCTGGTTGCATGTATCCAATTCATTAACATTGGTGATCATGCTCTTATAATCTGTTCATTAGAAGAGAAAAACTGCAAAAAGTCTCAACTCTATTAATGTACATTTGGAGTATAATTGTTTTTTATAAGAAAGCTTTATAGGTTTTTTTGGACTCTGTGGCTTCTTCTATCACATTGAGAAAACTAGGTTCAGATAAAGTTATATTATTTTTCACATATTTTTAGCAATGTCTGAGTAAATGATGTTCAGTATCCCAAATGCCTACAAGACAGAAAGATTCCACTGAAGGGCTTTGCTTTTCATCTGCTGGCAGATATTCTAGCTCCCCTGGGTTTCATTCATTTAACAAATGTTAACTGAAAATCACTCATGTTTTAGGCATTGTTTCAGCTTGCAGGACTATGAACAAATTAAACATCTCAGTCTTCATGGAGCTTATATTCTTGAAGGGGAGAAAAAAATAAACAAATAAACCAACATGCTACACAGTGACAGATAATAATGAATTCTATGAAGAAAACTATAACAAGCGACTATATAGTGACTATGAAAGGGCTATTTTAGATGGGTGATCAGAAAAGACTTCTCGAAGAAGGTGTCATTTGAACAGAGACAATAGTTTGTGCTTCAGTTAACTTTTGGTTCCTCTTGGAATGACTCATTAAATCTTACAGCTCTTACTTTTCTAGTTGATTTTCTTGAGCCCTCCTGATGACGTTATAGTGAACATAAGCCCTATATCTGAATAGGGGTCTATGAGACAACTTAATAAGACTTTCTTTCTATTACTGAGACCCTTTAGATCTGTAGCACTGTGGGTGAAATGTGAGATCAACATTAGGTTCCATGGCAGTAATTCAATATAATAGGATGATGATGATGATATACAATAAAAGGCACCCTTAAGATAAATTTTTAAAACCTATCTTAGTATACAATTTGTTCTTGTTTTAGGTACTTCACCAGGCCTGACAATTCCACATATATTCCTATAATTTTTTTTTATAAAAGTAAATCTTAATGATTTCTTTGGAGTTTGTCACACATTGATTGTAACAGAATATGGTGGACCATGTTTCAGTAATGGCTTGTGACAAGTATGATGAATAATTTTAAGGGTGAGTCATTTAAGTATCACCTTATTGCTCTTTCATGAATATATTTCTCTCTACTGGTTCCTTTGAAAGCAGCGTTTGGGTTGCAAGTGTTCCCAGATAGTGTAATGACAGTTTTGGTTGCAAAGAATAAACTGCCAGGTGGAATCTAGATGCCAACTGCGCTCATACATTTCCAGGTTTCCTGTAAAGACTTCAGTGAAGTTATAGAGCAAATTCTAATTTACAAAGATGTTGGGGGACAAAAGATAAATATATTCTAAATGCCATGATAACACTTTTGTCTTTTACCTCTCATCCCTCTTTATACTGTTTGTATTCTACTGGGTTTACCATTTGATTGTGTTAATTTTCTGAACGTGGTTACTCATTCTTCATCTTGACTTTTTGTTTTACTTTTTCCCATGACTTGTCATGATATTTAAATTACTTTAACTAATCAAGAGGAGTTTTTCCCCTTTCAATTATGATGTTATACTGAATAATTAATTAGTCTCTTTCATAGGAACAATAAAATTAAATCTAAATGTGAGTATCCGTTATTTGTTTTTTTTAAAAAAATGCTTGGGTATTACTAACTGCTCATTAAAGTTAATTTTACTGTCTCTTTTGTTATTAAATGTCCTTTTTATTCACTGACTTAAGAGAATTAATAAAGTGCCAGTAGTCCAAGCAATTCAATACCTCAAATATTTTTACTGTGAAAATTTGGCTTATGCGTCAATAGAAAAATAATCCTTAAAGGAATATTTTCTTAGCATAACTCTTTGGACAAAAGATAGTTGATCTTATGATTTATTAATGCTACTTGAATAGTTACTTGACTGAGAACTTTGGTGAGTATGACTAGAGTCTTTTTCAGGAAAACTTGAACTGAAAATCTG
>NW_011900516.1:0-1916 GCF_000151845.1 Pteropus vampyrus | reverse complement strand
CTCTACCTATCTTATCATTCTGGGTGTGTCTTACATGCCACTGAGCTGACTCCAACTCCTGGTGACCCTATGAATGAGTGATGTCCACAATGTCCTGTCCTCATTAGCCCTGCTCAGCCACTGTAGACTCATGCCTATGACTTCTTTTATGGAATCAATCCATCTCATGTTTGGCCTTCCTCCTTTCCTGCTGCCTTCTATTTTCCCCAGCATTATCGTGTTTCCCAAAGAGCACTGTCTTCTCATGATGTGTCCGAAGCAGGATTGGTTCAGTTTTGTCATTTTTGCCTCCAGCAAGGTTTTGGGCTTAATTTGCTCTAGGACCCACTTGTTCATCTTTCCAGCAGCCCAAGGTATCTGCAGAGCTCTCACCCAACACCATATTTCAAATGAATCAGGTTTTTTTTTTTCCTATCAGCCTTCTTTACTGACCAACTTTAGCATCCGTGCATAGTAATTGAGAATATGAGAGAGTGAATGATCTTAGCCTTGGCCTCTAATAACACATCATTACTCCTGGTGATCTTTCCTAATTCTTCCAATTTGGGTATACCATTGTCATTACAGAGGAGTAGAGAAATGGCTGAAGCACACTACGGCTCTTAGTGTGCCATATGGCTTCTTTTTGGGCATAGCATATGTCACTTCTGCTTATATTCCACTGGGCAAATAGTCGTATGGCCCCAACTGATGTTAATATGTCATTTGATCACATGTGAGAATATATTAACCTATAGGCTGGGCATCAAATAATTGAAAGTAAAAGTGCAATATTACACACTAGAAACTAAGCTTTTCATTTAGCTCTAAATAGTGCAGAGAGTAAGCCCAGGGATTCCAGTGATTGATATAAGACTCCAAAATGAAAAACGAATATTTATTTATTATCTGCCCACTCTACATTAGAGAAAAAAAAGACAAAGACAAATAATGGACAAATTGGAAAATTGAGATCATTACAAGACTTCTAGTCAGTTCATTTCTGAAAATGGAAACCATTTGCCAAACTCTTTGGTTTCCCATTTGCAAAGCAGAATTAGAAAACTGCCCTTAACCTTTGGGGTTATTGTAAGAATTCATTAATTTCCAGAGAGGTTAGTAATTTCTCCCAAGGTTCTGTGTTCCTTCAAAAAAATTGCTCGGAAGTATAAATTTATTTTTAGTTATTATTAAAGTCATGACATTGTACTCACTCTGGAAAGAATACCTGAAAATTTAATTTCTGACCTTGTTAAAGTAATCTTAAATTGCTTTAAACTTTTTTTTTACTTCGATAGATTGTGTATCCACTACTATTGCATGAATAGGGACAAGGGTGCTTGGTAATAAAATTAACCTTGATCTTCTAAACTTAGAATTATCTTACACACTAGTTCATATATATAATTAATACATGGAATAATGTGTTTTACTCCTCTGGCATAGTTTTTTACTAAACTATTTTCTACACATACTTAAAAGGAATGTTTACTTAATGAAATTTTGTGTTCTCTAAGGAAGGAATTCTAATTGCTCTTTTATGATAGGCAGCAGCTGAGATTCCAAGACTATAACTACTTTTATTCCAAATAGCTCAGAGGTAAGTGGCTTTCTCAACCGTTCACTGGTAGCTTACTGCTAAGACAGTGCAGAGAATTATTTAGATTTTTTTCATTAACTAAAATTTAAGTTTTTAAATCTGGCAATTTCCAAGTACTACTGACATAAAGTTGAGGGTGTTATTTGCTTACCAACTGCCGCACTAAAGTGCACAATTTGTAATTTCCATGACCACTATTACCCAACACTGATGGAGGGGTGCCCAGATGAATCCAAGTGACAATTCAGGATAGCTCTGTGGGTCTGAGACAAGAACCATTGCAACAACTGTCAGTGTAAAAGGAGTCAGCCAGAAATGGATAATTTCTTGGAGGGGC
>NW_011900515.1:3120-3510 GCF_000151845.1 Pteropus vampyrus | reverse complement strand
CCAACACCATGTCCACCTCTCCAGACACTGCCCCTCCATCCTCACTCTGCCATAGTTCCACCTCCTGACCTGTTCCATCTGAGCTCTCCAGCTGGCCCTCAATTGCCCTTCTCCCTTTCCTTGCTCTCTTCCTCCCTTCATATCCCCAGCCACTCCGCTCCTGGTAGCCTTTTTTAGTAAAGCTATATACAAGAGACAAAGAAGGACCCAGTAATCCCACTTCTGAGTATTTATCCGAAGAAACCCAAAACACTATTTCTAAGGACATATGCATCCATATGTTAATTTCAGCATTATTTACAATAGCCAAGATTTGGATGCAACCTGGGTGTTCATCAATGGATGAATAGATAAAGAAGAGATGGTACATATATACAATGGAATATGACT
>NW_011900515.1:0-1259 GCF_000151845.1 Pteropus vampyrus | reverse complement strand
CCAGTCAAAATCTCGAAGAAGATTTATTATGGAATTTAACAAGATGATACTAAAATTTATAAGACCAAACAGCCAAGAATATAGCCAATAAAAGTAGCAATGAATATAATAAAGTAAACTGTTACTGGGTGAACAAATGAATGAATAAATGAAAGAGCAAAGAAAAGAAAGAATAAATTTAGAATAACCTGATTAAGTATAATAAAAATGTGTCCACGTTAAAACATATATTACATACCTAATATATTTATGAAAAAGAAAAGAATTTGCCCTTCCAGAGATTGACTTATTGTAAAGCTGTAGTAATTAAAACAGTGAGATATTAGTATGCCAACAGACAAACAGAATCAAGGAACCAGCCATAGACCAGCATACATGGGAAATTGATAAGCCCATCCAGTAGATGATGCTGAAACAATTATCTACATGGAGAATAAATGAAAGTGGATTCATACTTTACCCCGCTCAAGATAGATTAAGTAACTTTAATGTGAAAGGCAAAACTTTAGAACTTTTAGTAGAAAATATAGTAACTTAAAGTAGGAACAGATTTCTCAAATAAGACATAAATAGCACTAACCATAAAAGAAAATATTGAAAAATTCAGCTATAGTATAAGTTAAAACTTTTGATAATCAAAAGATATCATAAAGAGAGTAAAAAAGCCAGAAACTTGGAAGAGACTTTTAGAAACATATACAATAAACTATTTTTATTACCAATTGTGTAACAAACTACTTGCTGGCTGGAAACAATTATTATATTGCCCATAATTCTGTGGGTCAGGAATTTGGGCTGAGCTCAGATGGGCAGTTCTTCTGCTTCCAGAGTCATTAGCTGAGGTCACACGTGCATCCAGCTGGCTAGGGCTAGAACTTCCAAGACAGACAGTTTCACTCATATGCATAGCTTGTGAGTTGAGGTGGTATTAATGGCTAAGGTTTGCCTTGGCCTCTCTACACAGTCTCTCATTTTGGAAGGCCTCTCTCTCTCCACATGGCCTCTCTCTCCAGCAGGATAGCCAGAACTTTTCACATGGCAGCTGGCTTCTAAGAGGGTGAAATGGATGCCTCAAGGCCTCTAGAAGGCCTAGGCCCCGAGGTCACACAGAATCACTGCTGCCACATTCTCCTGATCAAAGCAAGACATGGGGTCAGCTCAGATCCAAGAGGAAGAGAAGTAGACCCCAGGTCCTGATGAAGGTAGCCTGTGTCTACAGGGATGGGAGGAATTGCTGGCAGCCCTCTTCGTAGACATTC
>NW_011900514.1:3459-4673 GCF_000151845.1 Pteropus vampyrus | reverse complement strand
CCCGCTTGCACACCTGACCAGTGGGTTGACAGGTAGTGAATAGGAGAAAGATGGACCTTTGTGTTTAAGACAGAATGAGGAATAGGATTTAGGGCTTAAAAACCTTGTATCTTGGAATTTCGGGGCTGCTCCTTTGGAAGGACAGCCGCCGGCTAATAAACTGCCTCTATAATCAAAGCACTCAGGTTGAGTCTGGTTATTCCGGTCACAACATCAGGACAGAGTAGGCAGCTTCAGTAGCCAGTAAAAATTTACTTTTCTTCCTGCCCTGTCGAGGGTGACCTGAAGGTCTGCTTTCATGATTGTGATGGATTTCTCTGGGACTGGAGTCAGCAAGTGCTCAGGCCTCCCCAGAGGAAGCAGCTCTCTCATTTGAGAGGCTTGCAGTGAGGGGAGAGGGCTTAGGGGGTCCACCCCTCTCCAGCTTCCCAGGGCTTTTTTACTCGTTTACACTCACTTTCTAGTGCCCTTCCTTCAGTATGCACATTGGTTATGCCCCAGTCCCCACGATGCCAACCAAGGTCTGAAAGGTTTTTATTGCCCAGGGTCACCTTGAGATGGTTCCTGTGAGACAGGACATCACTTGCGAAATTCTTAATCTTTTAGCAGGAAATGAAATGGGACATCTCTTGCAGAGTTAATCTTTTTAGTAAATCTAGTTAAGTTTTCTTCCCTCCTTTCTTTGGAAAAAGGCTCTCTCCCTCAAATCCTGATAATTGCCCTGGCGACTCATAGCCTCTGGCTATTGATAAGGATCATCAGCCCATTGTTAGCAGAAATGATGTTAAGTCAGACAGGGCCCTCAGAGTCTGAGGAGGGAGGGAACTTTAGGCCAAAGGTCTTTTTCACTCGTTAAGAAATATATTAACCAAGCCTATTTTCCTTTACTCACTTAATAGGCAAATCAATAATAGAAATTAATAGATATATGGTTTAAATAATAAGTTTGTATCTTCTCTTTCTTGACTAGGGACTGAAGTGGCACTTCAGCAGGAAACCCAAGACCCCACCCTGACTGAGGTAAAAAGGGAAAAAGCTCCGTGAAACCCCTGTAGGCAGGGACTACGGCCATTCTCAGCAGGAAGCAGATACGAAAAAAGAGACCTCCTGTCCCTCAACATCCATACTAATAATAAGGAGGTTTATGATTCTTAGAAAAGAGGCAGGAAAGTTAAGGGGTTCCAGGTCTGCCTGCAAAGACACTGGAGTCATCC
>NW_011900514.1:0-2024 GCF_000151845.1 Pteropus vampyrus | reverse complement strand
AGAATGGAGGAGACAATTCGAGTGTAAGAAAAAATGATCCCCGAGAGGGGACCAATACCCAAAAGGCTAGTCACTAAATACACCAAGATGTTATTGACGAGGGTATCAAACAAGTGAGTTTGAGGATCTGAGTGAGTTCGCAGAAGAAGTGTGGAATTATCAAGTCTGTGCAGAAAGACAGATGCAGCACCATCAGACTGTGGAGCAAGGTGTTCATAATGCTAATGCACAAGGAGAGAAGAACTAGCAAGCCACAGAGGCAGGGGTTCATGTTGACCACATAATACAGAGGGTGGCAGATGGCTTATGACCCATCATGATCAGGAGTAAATTGTCCATACATAAAAACACCATAAAAAAATATACCTGAGTGAGGCAGCCTATGTAGGTGATGGCTTTGTTCTCTGGATGTTCACCAGCATCTTGGGGACTATGGTGGAGGTGAAACAGATGTCCACCAAGGACAGGTTGGAGAGGAAGAAGTACATGGGCGTGTGCAGGTGGGAGTCTGAGCCAACAACCAGGATGATGAGCAGGTTTCTGAGCACAGTGACCAGGTACATGGTCAGGAACAGCCCAAAGAGAAGGGCAGTTCCGGGTCCTCTGAGAGCCCCAGGAGGAGGAAATCTGCCGCACTTGTTTGGTTTTCTGATTCCATGTTGTTGATGAGTCTGCTGAGAAATAGAGACATGAATTACAATGAAACAGACATAACTCGTTTGACAGAAGTCTTTCATCTATGCCTTAAATTCTGGTAATATTTATATAATTCTCTTTTTTGAGTTCTTCTACTCATTTCTTCCATTGCCAAGTAACTTCTGAGTGACTTTTACATATCATATATTTTTCTAATGCTAACAGTAAAAATGAAAACACATACTGTTTTATTTTTTTAGGAACTATCATGCCCACATGCCATTTTAAAATCTAAGATTAAATTCTAGTGGTTTCCTCATACAGCATCAAACCTGGTAGGATGACTTCATTTTCTCAGAGATTCTTAACTCTGTAGTTTACTCTATACTGAGCCTGTTCATAATTGCAAATCTCAGGTATTGCTGGAAAATGTAATCTCACATTCTCTACTGCCTCAATGTAAGAAATAACATCACTAATTCATTCCTTCAAATATTCTATATTTGACAATTAGATCAAACCCCTTTTTGGGACCCATCTATTTCAAAGGAATTGTTTTTGCTGGAAGAGGATTTGTCATTTGTCATCAGCCTTAAAATGAGGGACATTTTAAGAAAAGGTTGAATGAATCTATCATGTCTTTTGTAGAAATGTCACACAGGGGAAATTCTTGTCTGTCTCTTTAAACAAGAATAGTTAGTGCTTTTTCTGAACAACTGGTTTATTTTCTCCTATAACGACATGTTTCTTTCATTTCTTTGGCTGCTAAGGAAGCATAAAGCCAGATATGTGGACCATGTCTAGAAACTCAGAAAGAGTCATTTTATAGTATATTGTTCTGACTAATTTTTCCTTGGTAGCCACCTTCCAGGATATGGCCATATGGCATTTGTTTTGTGATTATCCCACATCCTCTCAGCACTCTTGAGTGCATTTCTCTATGCATCTTTGCAGAGAAATCTTCCCAAAGGTGCCAGTGAAGGTGCAGCACAGTCTTGAGGATCACTCCAGGTCCTCACTCTGGTATTCAAGTTCCTCTATCATCCGACCCTTGTAATAATTACATATGGAGTAATGTACTCTCAGCAATTGCCAACTCATAAAACTGACATTCTGCATCATGACTGAGTCAAGAAATCTTCAAGAGTGAATAATTCTAAGAGCTTGTGTGCAGATAACCAGCATGACACATTGCTGATGAACACGTGTCATTTCCTGCTCTACTCAAAACTAAAGTATTTCTCTCAGGATGTGCACTTTAGAAGGACACAGATTCTTAATAGAAGTGGAGGAGGATGAAATGTGTGGGGTCTTGAGAAAGCAAAGAAGATGAAGGAGCATATTTTCCTCTGCCCTCACATTAGATGGCGTGGGAGAGAACTGTTGAA
>NW_011900513.1:4501-5950 GCF_000151845.1 Pteropus vampyrus | reverse complement strand
CCTGCATTCCTCAGTTTCCTGGGCAGAGCTTGTCACCAGCTCCCCTAAAAAGTATGGGTTCAGTGAAAGCTCATCAGGGTTCCAGAGCCAGCACTAAGTAAACAGGGCGCCCTGCTCTGCCCTCTTTCCATCACCTCCTGGGCACCCTTCCAAAAACATGAGCCAGTCAACAAAACTTTGGCTTTTCTCAATGCTTAAAATGTTTCATAATTGAATTAAAAAAAAAAAAAAAAAGGCATCGGGAACACTACAAACTTAACTGAAACTGAAAACTTCGGGGGCTAAAATAATTCCTTTTCCATTTTGGTCACTAACACCACCCCCCCGGCAGGGAATGCCAGAGCTGGGGCCTTCCTTGCGAAGTCTCACCGAACTCCCCTCCTTTGAAATATGCCCCCTTTTTATTGCTTTTCTGGAGGAAGGGAACCAACCAGGGAAGAAGGAAAAGATCAGACTCTTATTTTTCGGAGCGCGAAACCGTTCAGGAATGATTTCGGTGCCGTAAGCCTCCCGCAAAAGGTGGAGTCCAGGCCTCAAGAAAATGGGTGTGGTCAGCAGGCCTGGCAGGACACCACACAGATCCCTGGGGACCTGGGCCTTGATTTTCCCATCTGTAAAACGGAGCCATCCGGCCTACCCAGAGTCAACACGCAGCCTACACACAGGCTCACCATCTGTGCTCTGGAAGGGACCCGGTTCTCCCTTCCTCTGTGCTCCACCTTCCCCGGCTGTCACATGGCAGGGGGCTGAGCGGCAGCAGGTCTGTTCTGAGTCCCTGATGGCCATTCCTGGCAAAGCTATCAGGAGAGACTGAGCTGACACCGTGCCCGGCTGGGGGGTCGGGGCACGATCTGCCTGGTGAGGCTTTCTTTACTCTGTGGATTTACTCGCCTAGAAAAAGTGTCACAAAATCTACACCAATAGAATCACGTGGGGACCTACATTTAACCAGTCATGGTGACTGAGAAGAACGGAATTGAATGAAACCAAGACGCTCCCCATGCACTGCCCCTGGGGGGGAGCGGGGGGAATGGGCTGAGAAAGAGCGAGCATTCTTGAGAAACGGGTGAGGATGAAATGAAGGGAGTCTGAAAAACGTGCCCGGAAGCTGGTCCCCAACGGACTCCCAAGAACCGTTTTTCCATCGCCCTCTCCCTGAAAACAGAGTGACAAAATAATGTCTTATGCCCCATGGTTTATTCATTGGGGGCTGCAAAGGCAGAAGAATGGACAAAGTGGCCTTAAGAAGCCCTTATGGTGAAACTAACCCAAGGGTCCATCAACAGATGAACGGATAAACAAAATGTGGTCCATCCACACAAAGGAATATTAGTTGGCCGTAAAAAGGAAGCATCGATATATTCTACAGCATGGACGAACCTTGAAAATATTATGCTCAGTGAAAGAAGCCAGACAGGAAAGGTCACATATTATTAACAGGTCAGTAGG
>NW_011900513.1:0-366 GCF_000151845.1 Pteropus vampyrus | reverse complement strand
GGCGGGGTGGCAACTTCGCCCCCGCCCGCGGCGCGCACCTGTCCCGGTTCTCCCCGCGGCGGTCGCGGCCCTACAGGGCGGCAGCTGAGTCGCCGAAAGTTCCCCAAGGCTGCGGGACACTCATTCCGGGGGACCTCCTTCTGCACCAGCACGGGACCCCCCAACCACTCACCACTGCTCGGGGCCCGCCCTAAATGCTAGGGGACCGTGTGCCTTCCCCACCCCCACTCCACCTGGATGTACCAAACTACGCGAACCCCGATGAAGTCTCGCTTTTCCCCGAGAACTACCTAGATGCTTTGTGTGACAAACATATTCTTCCCAAACATTCTACCCCTTCTAACACCTTACTATTCTGGAGCCTTA
>NW_011900512.1:1609-1956 GCF_000151845.1 Pteropus vampyrus | reverse complement strand
TGGGGTGGTGGCCAGCTGCTTCCGATGTCCCTCACTCACCCGCCTGGAGACACACTGTGGCTGACAGGGACCCCCTCGCACCCTAAGCTTGGCCCTTCTGCCCTGCCGGGAACTGGGCCCTGAGTGAGCCCGTCTCCTCTGCCCTTCTTTGAGGAGGATGTGGAACCGCATGGGCCACGTGGCTGACAGAGGGGTCAGTCAGTGGCCTAGGAAGGCTGTAGACCAGTTAGATGACCTTTAAAGTCCCTTTCAGCCTGAGAGGGGGAAGTCTCCTGGGTACAAATGTGAGCTCTGGACGTTAGCTTTTGGGGTTTAAAATCTGGTGCTGCCACTCGCTGACCCTGTGA
>NW_011900512.1:0-1404 GCF_000151845.1 Pteropus vampyrus | reverse complement strand
CACTCGGAAACGTTAGCTATGCACGAGATCTCTGTGTGGGAGGGCGCCATGTGGGGTCTTTCTGGCCATCCCCCGGCCGGAACCCTGGAGGTGACTCACACAGGTCTCTGTGGGGAGGGAGTCAGGGTTCATGTGATCCCAGCTTCCTGAGAAGAACTCACGCCTGTTGCTGGTTCTCTCGGACGGTGGAGAAGGGCCCTCGTTTTTAAAAATGCCCAGGATATTCACCAGATGGGAAATGGCTCTGAAAAGTATGCTGTGCCTGATGGTTATGTGGTCCCTCATCTAATCCTTATTCCTGCCACAATTATCTAGCTTACTGAGTGCCAGCCAGGCCTAGGAGTACTGGATTAATAATCAGAAGACCTGGATTCAAGTCCTATCTTTGTGACTCACCGGCGGTGAGCCCTTTCTCAGCTGTGACTAGGAGAAAATGGTAGCTCCAGGCATGTTTGGGGGGTGGGAGGGACAGTGCAGCTCTCCGTTCCTGCTGAATTCCCGGAGAGACTGCGGGGGTTCCAGTAGATGGGTCTTTATAGCTTCGCAGCACAGTCCAGTTTACAAAACACTCCCCCGGACGTTCTAACAACCGCCTGTGTTCCTGCTTGGCAGTCTCCGCGTTCTCAGAGTCTTTCTGATCTCTCATTTGAATTCCGTCCACTGCACAGTTTAAATTCATTTCCTTTTCTTTGGGCCTGTATCGTAGAATCCACAGCATTCGGGATTCAGACTCCTCTCCCAACGTTCTTCAGAGGGCGAGAACTCCCTGAAGAAGTCCTTTGAGGATGATGGATGATGGCAGGAGCCACGTTTATCAAGCCAGACTCTGCGCAGGTGCCTTCGCTCGTGGTGTCTCCCCCAGGTGCAGCAACCCCATGAGGTGGTCATCACAGGCCCTGTTAGACCGGAGCTGAGGGAGGCGATGTACCGATGCCTGATCCCGGCACCTCTAAATTTTCCCGTAGAGCTTGGATCTGGTGAGGCTGGGCTAGCCGCCTGCAGTGACACTTCCAAACCTTGTCTGTGATCCCAGCCACTCCGTCCTCACCCCTTCCCCTTGACCACTTCCATTTTTGCCTTATTCTCTTAAAGAACAAGTACCAGCCCCGGATTCAAAAGGAAATAGGAACTCTTTACACTATAACTGCAATTACCCTCACGTGCCATAGTCGGCCTCCACCTGGATGGCTAAGAAGATGACACATGTGAAATGACTAGGGACAATGACTACACACCTCTCTGGCTTCGAGCCAGCCCATGAGTTACCTTTGTGGGGCTGAAACTCTACTTTTTGATTACCCCCTGGGTCATCTGGAGATTCCTTCTCCCAACCCTAAGCTCAAACAACTGTTTGGCTAGTTCGTTTGACAGCCAATAAGCTCCGGGGCATATCCCCCGGGCCTC
>NW_011900511.1:2364-5190 GCF_000151845.1 Pteropus vampyrus | reverse complement strand
CTCTAGTTTTTAGATCAGAGATCAGAAAATTGTCTGCAGAGAACCAGATACTAAATATTTTAAGCCTTTTGGGTCACGTGTTGTGACAACTTAACTCTGCCTTGTGATGTGAAAGCAGCCACTCACGGCAATACGTAAACAAAAGGGCACAGCACTAAAATTTGAATCTCATATTTTCACATGTAAAAAATAATAGTCTTTTGATTTTTTCCTACCACTTAAAAATTCTTAGCTTGTGGCTTGTACTATAACAGGTGGGCCATAGTTTATCCACTGCTGTTTGAGAGACTCAACAAGCACTCTCTTTTCATTTCCACAGAAAGTATTTTTTTTTTTTGTGCCTGAGCCTCCATCTTTGTTCTCTTGATTGGTTTTTCTGTCTCATGACTGAATTGCAAAGCCAGAAGTCTTAGATTAATAATCAATGTATTAATCTCCTTTGTCCTAATATCCTGTTCTCTGCTTTCTTCTGCCGTGTTTTCTTAGACTAGATGCCAGTTTGTTCTGTTTCTTTAACTATAACTTATTCTGGCTTTCTTATACCAGTTTTATAACAATCTCTTTCAAGCTGAATTCTCCTTTGCTGAGAGACTCTTGACTCATTGCCAAATCTTTCTTTTCCAGCATACCACATGTTTAGATCTTTTTCTTTCTCTTTTTAACCATGTTTTTAGCCTGAGTATTTCAATTGTCTTACATACAAAATGTATTTAAAACAAAATACAACACAGGCAATGTCGATTATAGTTATCTTCATGGCAGAGAATTTAGAAAATTCAAAAATATAGGCCCCCTATACTTGTTGGGCTTGGTTAGTTCACTAAAACTTTTTGATGAAAATATTCCATGAAACTAAATATTATTAAGCATTTTAATTAAAAACTATATAATAAATAAAATTTTTATTCCATAGCAACAAACACACAGTGTATAATTTATGTAATCAATCATCTATTTTGGGACGATGCTGTTTGAGTAATGGTTTTTATTCACTTTTACTAATAATATTTTGTTGAAAACCCCAGTGACTGCATCCTTGTACGTGGTCATGATTATTTAACTACTTAATTAGAATCTGTTCTGAGAGCCGGAACTGCTACATTGAACATTTGTGTGGTTGTTTAAGTTTCACAAAAGTGAACCCCTTGGGAGTCACCTGTGAATACAGCCAATGTCTGATAAATATTAGAAGTTCAAAAATACTTAAACTGAACTGAACTGCTTTGAATTTGTTTTTTCTACACACATACACAAACTAGTTTGTAAGTACATAATAAATATTCTTTGATTTTATTTGTTAAATGTTAGCATAGTTGTGTACATAAACATTTTTTTTTTTAGATAAAAATGTCCTATATGGTAAGACATTTTCTAAGACATGATTCAGGCACCGAATCCCTATCCCCCCTTCCCTCAATCTTCTTTGAGGCTTAATTGACCCTCTCTGTTCCTATAATACCTTGTTTATATTTCTACCCTGGCACATATCATTTTGAATATCTTACATAATTAACTGGTATGTGACTGTTAGGTCCTCTAAATTATTAATCTAGCAGAGATTCTAGACTTAGAAAGTTGTCACAAATATTTGTTAATAAATGAATGTATGTGCAATGTGCTTGATTTAGAGTCAGCCTAGGACTCAGGCAGATAGGTGGTTTACCAATGATTTTCAGATTTGAAACCTATTAAAAGAAACAACCTGAGCTATTTGAAAAATTTAATAAACAGTTGGAGCATAAATATTTTGTTAGGAATGTTTTCCAATCTTTTTAAAAAACTAACAGTGACCAGTTCTCTTCATGCACAATGTGTACCATTCATGTCCACCAAACCAAACGAGACTCAGGTCTGATGGCATCTGTCTCTTTGTAAGAATGAAGATACCGAATAGCTACAGGAGGGCCTGTCCTGGAGTCTGTTGGACTTAAAGTCACCTCAAGTATGCGCTCTTATATCTAGAGAGACATGTATCGGATGGAAATGCATTTGGAAATGTTCATGTTCTTTCTCAATATATAAAATATGTTAGTTACTATAGCAACAATGAATATAAATTCACTTATTCTCTTTTTATTATAGGAAAAATAAGCAGAATCTGAAATATTTTACAATAAACTTTTCCATAGATGTCTAAAAGAATGTTTTTGCGATCATCTAAGATATTTGAAAGAACATATTAAATGGGAATAGAAGATTCTTTCTTAATAAAAAGTCAGTGAACTATTCACAAAAAGCCATCAAGTGACATATATTTCTAAATAATATGAAACCTACTAGTATAGGATGAATAATATTTTGTTTTTGCTATTTGGATCTGAAAGGAAGTCAGATTTATTTTAAGGAAACAATATCTGAAACTTAGATATATGAATATTACCTTTTAAGTGCTGAATGCTTTGTTATATAATTTTCAGTCACCAATAAGCATGTTTTACATTTTTAAACAAATAAGAAATAAATGACCAAAATTATCTCATTGCAAAAAATATTAACCATTGAAGAAAGCGAGAAAGAAATCCTCAAGAAAACACAAGAATTACAGCTATTGAAATGATAGCCATACCATTATTATATTAATTAATGGAGAATTCAAGTTAGTTCTTTAAAGACTGAATTGAACCATAGAGATAATTAAGAGAGCCACCAGGCGATACTGTGCTAAAAATGTCCTAAGATTGTATTCTATGCTGAAACTCCTGCCCACGATGTTGACCCGGCCGCTGCTTTCCCTCCACCCCCGCCCTCCTCCATTCTCCAGAGGTTACTGTCCTCAAGTAACTCCAGGCTGCCTGGCATTCACTGTACAAGAGGCACACCTCTGTG
>NW_011900511.1:0-2314 GCF_000151845.1 Pteropus vampyrus | reverse complement strand
AATTTAATAAACAGTTGGAGCATAAATATTTTGTTAGGAATGTTTTCCAATCTTTTTAAAAAACTAACAGTGACCAGTTCTCTTCATGCACAATGTGTACCATTCATGTCCACCAAACCAAACGAGACTCAGGTCTGATGGCATCTGTCTCTTTGTAAGAATGAAGATACCGAATAGCTACAGGAGGGCCTGTCCTGGAGTCTGTTGGACTTAAAGTCACCTCAAGTATGCGCTCTTATATCTAGAGAGACATGTATCGGATGGAAATGCATTTGGAAATGTTCATGTTCTTTCTCAATATATAAAATATGTTAGTTACTATAGCAACAATGAATATAAATTCACTTATTCTCTTTTTATTATAGGAAAAATAAGCAGAATCTGAAATATTTTACAATAAACTTTTCCATAGATGTCTAAAAGAATGTTTTTGCGATCATCTAAGATATTTGAAAGAACATATTAAATGGGAATAGAAGATTCTTTCTTAATAAAAAGTCAGTGAACTATTCACAAAAAGCCATCAAGTGACATATATTTCTAAATAATATGAAACCTACTAGTATAGGATGAATAATATTTTGTTTTTGCTATTTGGATCTGAAAGGAAGTCAGATTTATTTTAAGGAAACAATATCTGAAACTTAGATATATGAATATTACCTTTTAAGTGCTGAATGCTTTGTTATATAATTTTCAGTCACCAATAAGCATGTTTTACATTTTTAAACAAATAAGAAATAAATGACCAAAATTATCTCATTGCAAAAAATATTAACCATTGAAGAAAGCGAGAAAGAAATCCTCAAGAAAACACAAGAATTACAGCTATTGAAATGATAGCCATACCATTATTATATTAATTAATGGAGAATTCAAGTTAGTTCTTTAGAGATTGAATTGAATCATACAGATAATTAAGAGAGCCACCAGGCGATACTGTGCTAAAAATGTCCTAAGATTGTATTCTATGCTGAAACTCCTGCCCACGATGTTGACCCGGCCGCTGCTTTCCCTCCACCCCCGCCCTCCTCCATTCTCCAGAGGTTACTGTCCTCAAGTAACTCCAGGCTGCCTGGCATTCACTGTACAAGAGGCACACCTCTGTGCCTTTGCTCGTGCAATTCCTCTTTCCTGGAATTTCCCTCCCCACCTCTTTCATCTGATGAATTCCTACTCATCTTTTTATTATGCAGGCAGCGCCTCTTCCAGGAAGCCTCCTTGGGACCTCAGGCTGGCTCCCTTTCTTTGCTTCCGCAGTGTTTGCTGCCCATCACCTGTGGAGTCTACCCTTTGCCTTCACGCTATGGAATCATCCCAAGGTCAGAAACAGGTCTTTCCCACCTTTGGATCCTCAGTTCCTGGCATCAAACTTCCTCGAGGAGAAGGCCAAGCTCTTAACAGGCTTAAATAACAGGTAGTGCAATTTTAGGTTATTACTATATCATTACTCCTGGTGTAATTGTCTGCCAACTCTTTTTAAATGAAGGGGATGTGTTTCTCCAAAGTTCTTACTGAACATCTCATTTTGAACCAAAGTTAAAAAAGAAAACAAATAGAACCCTGTTACAAAAAGCAGTGTAAAGTTTGAAAAAGGGAGGACGAATGCCATCAGAAAAAGCTATCTACCTTTTCCTTGCAAAACGGATGAGAGTAGTTTCAAGATGCTACTTCTGTGTATGCCTGCTTCCCAGATGGAAGAATCACATGCCTGGTGGGGACGCTGAACCTCAGAACCACATGGCATTAAATAGAGAACTGTAACTTCAGTGTTAAGAGACAAAGAACCACCTCTGGGTCCTGCTATTCTCAGTGATGGACTTGCTTTTGCTAGCCTACTCTCGGCTCAGGGAGGTACACTCCATCACTCCTTTCCGTTGGGCACCATTTAGTGTTGGAGCAGACAAGGCCAGATGTGCTGGCTACATTCTGCTCCAGAAGCAGGAAGGCACTAAACTGAATTCTAATGGCTTAGACGAATATGTACGCTCCACCAAACACCAAGCTTATGATGAAGAAATCGCTTAGACACTGGGGACCTCTCTGGTCATTAACCAGTATGGGTTAAGTGCTTGTCTGGGAGCCTGTGGGATGAAATGTTCAGTATCTATTCAGACAATGGCCTCCGAATGACAAACATCTTACTTAATCTTTGAAAACAGAGGGCAATCAGGTTCTGAATTCGAGGAGGAGTTCAGGTTATCTCTTACAGCCTTCCACACGCTTGCTTGAAAAATATATTGCTGTGTGTGCAGGGCGGGACTGCATGGCTGGCTGTTTAATGCCATGACAATTTGTGCTTTGCAAAGGTAAC
>NW_011900510.1:1305-1650 GCF_000151845.1 Pteropus vampyrus | reverse complement strand
TTCTGTGAACCAGTAAATTAATCTTTTTGAGTAAGCCAAATCTTATTAGAGTTCTGCCACTTGCAGAACCATTAATTATTAGCAACCCTAAGATTAAATAATGTTATGTTGGGCAGAACCGCCTTGTACTGCTAGCATCCTTATTAAACTGAGCAGGTTTCAGAGTTCATGTCTCAATTAGCTTTTGCTGCATAACAATCCCCCGACAATGTCATAACTTAAAACAAAAAGTATTTATTTTTCTCATGAGTCTATGTGTCCCTGAATAGCTCTGCTGATCTCTCCAGGACTGACTGATCTTAGCTGGATTCACTCATGCATATGAGGGACACTGACAGATTAATT
>NW_011900510.1:0-1255 GCF_000151845.1 Pteropus vampyrus | reverse complement strand
TCTATGTGTCCCTGAATAGCTCTGCTGATCTCTCCAGGACTGACTGATCTTAGCTGGATTCACTCATGCATATGAGGGACACTGACAGATTAATTGGAATTTGACTGGTCCAAGACGACATCAGTCACAAGTATTGCAGTTGGTTGGATGTCAGCTTAGATGAAGGGGGTGACTAGGCCTCATTCTCTAGCAGGCTAACCTGGGCTTGTTCACATGGTAGTTCAGTAGGTTTCTAAAAAAAGCATGGAAACATGCAAGGCTCGTAACTGGTACCCTGTCACTTCCACTAATTTCTATTGGCCGAAGCTGGTCACGAGGCCACCCAGAGTCACTGGTTAGAGAGCTAGACCCTGCCTTTTGATGAGAGGAGGCACATAGAATTGTGCCTGTTTATGCAATCTATGACAGCTGAACAGAGTCAAGTGAATGAAGAACTACAGTCTCTATTGGTGGCATGTGGCTCCCTGAGGAACTTCTAAAGGCTCTGAAGGGGAGATTTATCCTCTTACTTCCAATCATTTGGGGGCATAATATAAAAGCGTTGCCCCCAAATCCAGAAACTATGAGATTTATTTCCCTAGCACCAAGTGTGATAAGAACTACTACATTATGTCTAAATTACCCAACAACAACAAATTTATAAAGTAAACAAGGAAGAAAGAAAAGAGGGAAAGAAATCAGGCCAGCCTGAGCCAGGTTGGCAAGATGAAAACAGAAGCAGATATTGAAAAGAATTTTCTCAAATTTTATAAAGTTCGGCATTTATTACAATCTTCTTGTTGCCTAACAAAATAACTCAAGCATATGCATGAAGGAAGACATGAGTGTGGCTGATAGGAAGGAGATTCTGGGGAATGGTTACATGAAGCCTGAGTCTGGTGAATAAAAGCATAGAGAATTCATCACACAATAGAATATGTAGATGTCAAATTATAAAGTACACCTGAAAATTATATAATTGTATTAACCAATGTTACCCCAATAAACTTAATAAATTTTTTAAAAATAAAAAAATAAAATATAAATAAAATAAAATCATAGAGGATTCAACCCCAGAATTTTATTCTTTCTGGCTTTAGACACATCTATTTGAGGTTAATTCTCTCAAATTATATGAAATAGCTGACTGTAGAGCTAAAGCTAAAGAAAGAAGCCATGGCAAATGTTCCTGTCTCCAGACCAGTCAGGACTCTTTCTAACAATATGCTCATGTGGTGCAGCTGGGAAGCACATGGCTCCATGGGAGCCATGAAAG
>NW_011900509.1:4591-7216 GCF_000151845.1 Pteropus vampyrus | reverse complement strand
ATGTGATAAGGGTAATATGCTTAGTAAATAAATGTCACTAAATGTCAGTTGTTGTCACTGTCGTGCCCTCTCAGTGGGAGAGGAGTCACCAGCCGCCAGGCCTGGGCAAGGACTCTGTGCAGGAAGGTGAGGCTTCAGGACCGCCATAGTGCTTGCCCTCTGCTTCTCAGTTGTCTGATCCCTGGCCAGGCTCCCTCAGAGAGGCTGGGTGACAGGAGGAAGGGGCTGGGTGCCGCTGTCTGGCTGGGTGGCAGCAGCTTCCTCTGCAGGAGGAAATTCCTTCCTCTCCAGAGAGATGGGAGTTGCTGAACTCTGCCGTAGAGCCAGCTGCTGCTCGCTCAGCTGGAGTTATGTGTTCGGGGGAAGAAGGGCTTTGGGGTACCTGGGACTTCATTCCAGATGCAACAGTGTTCTCATATCTCGGCACCCTTCTCGGCCAGGCCCTATTGGGGTCCCTCACTCCAGCGTCAGGTGTTCTGGCTCGGAGCTCTCCCCTGCCCTGGGTTGCTATATGACTATTTCTTAGGTGGGCCCTAGCTGCCTTTCTAGATTGCAGGCTCCAGGATCCCTGTTTCTCTCCTGTTTGAGGACAGAAAACAGCAGCCTCTATCTCCATGCAGCAAAGTGCCCCTTTCTCCTGCAGGAGAGGATGCTTGGGTCCACCCATGCATGGGTCATGTCCAGGTTCGGGGGAGGATAGAGGGTAGTCCTGCTTGGAGCGGCTTTCTCCTTTCTGCCTTTCTGCAGAAGAGCCCATCTAGCTCTCCCTGCAGAGAGCATCTAGCAGAGGCTGCGAGGTGTTGGAAAGAGCCTGGCTTTGGCGTTAGCAGTCCTGGGGTGGAGAGGAGTTCTGCCATCTTACTAGCTGTGTCCTAGAATGGGCCCCTATTCTGAGCCTGTTTCTTTATCTGTAAAGAGAAGACAGTCTACTTTGCATAGTCATTGCCAGGACTAAACAAGATGATGGATATAAACCACTCAGGTTGGCACCCTGCACCTGGTGGGCTCCCGAAATGGGGGCAGGTGTTCTTATTTTGTGTGCGTGCACAAAGCCAAGGAACGCTCTTAGCAAACCCTCCTTTCCCTTCTCTGCACAGAAGGTGAGGTGACTTTCTGTCACCTAAAGACTTTCTGGACATTTCTGGAGCCCAGAGTTTCCCAAATTTGCCTCATTACGGGATTCACTTGGAATACTCAATACTTGTTAAAATACCGATTTTGGGGCCCCTGCCAGAACTAAACCAGAATGGTGGTTGGGGCATGATCTATTTTTTTGGCATGTTTTAAATAGGCCAATTTGGGAAGCGTTGCTTCTCTCAGAGGGCTCTCTCAGTGGTTGTAACATTTGATCTTCACAAGAGCCCATGGAGGCAGCTGTGAGGCAGGTATGGCCTCACGTAAAGTGGGACCCTTCAGAGGTAAGCCTATGATGCTTTAAGGAGCAGATCTGAGACCCTTAGCTCCCTCGTGGTGGAACCAGAATTAGAACTCAGATCTCCTAGTGCTGCGTGTTCATTGTGCCCGCAGACATTCTATTAGAGCATGGGAAAGGTGGGGGATGGAGAGAGATGGGACGACAGGAAGGAGGTGAGTACCAAGGCTCTGGTGGTGGCAGAGAGGGGACAATGGCGCCCTTCTGCTGCCCTTTTCGGGAGGCCTGCAGAGACCAGCCATGGGAACAGGTGTTGGGATGTTGGGGCTGGAGCCCTGACCTCACCAGGATGCTTCCCCAGGTGTGCCTTCTAAAAACCAGGGCCCAGGTGACTGGCAAGCCTTGGGCTTCCAAGAGCTACCGGGAATCAGCAGGTATCAGGGTGCAGGGAGGTTACGGAGCTGGCATGGGCCCGGTGGACAGGGAGGTTGGTGTCCTGAAGTGTTGTGGGTAGGTAGCGTCCATCCCCCCATTTATGGTTAGAAGTACAGGCGAGGCTGGCTCCCTTGTTCAGGCAGTGGGAGGTAGAGTATGTGGGAAATGAAGCATAGGTATTGCTGGGGCAACTGGCCATGTCACTGCCTCACCTGCTTCCTTATTTCCAAGGTCAGTCTGGTCCACTAAAAGAAAATCCTTTAGGTCCTCTGTATGCCCTACCCTTCCTGTCCAGTCTCCCCTAAGAGGCTCTTAATGATGTTTTCAACCTGATTTTCTACTGGTTTTGGTGGAGAGGCTTGCGGAGTGTGGGAGGGAAGTGCACTGGTCCATTAGGGTGTTCCAAGGCCAGGGCTGTCTGTCCTTTATCTGGGGAGTTTTAGGAGTTGCCTCTGCTGGGCCCCACCCCTGGAGGGTGATCTCACTGGGCTGGGGTGAGATGGGTTGGTGGGCAGTGAGCGTAGAGGAGCTGGCTCTGGGCTGAAGCCCATGACCTGCCGCTGGGCCCTTGGGAGGGTCAGGAGAGAGGAGGGAGTGAAGTCCAGGATGACCGAGCCTGTGCCTGAAGCATGGGCTCTGCAGCCTGAATTTTGGCTTTTCCATCTACTTCTCAATGTGATCTTGAGCAACTTTGTGAGCTTCTCTGTGTCTCAGTTTTCTCGCCTGTAGAATGGGGTTGATGATAGTACCTACCTCATAGGTGGTTGGGAGAATTCATTGGTCTCTGAAGTCTTTTTGCTCTGACCTTCAAATTAGAT
>NW_011900509.1:0-1931 GCF_000151845.1 Pteropus vampyrus | reverse complement strand
GATGGCAGTCCGCTGGGGCTTGGGTGGGGTTTTCCCTGGCTCACAGGTTCCCTGTGGCTCCTTTGGGGTTTCTGTGCAGCTTTATAATGTGCTGATCTGTGCTTGTGTTTTGGGAGAAGAAATTTTATTTTCCTAGACCTCTGGTGAAGAAAATGGACTTAATTAGGCCCCTCAGTTCATGGCTTACTTTCATTACAGGTGTTTTATTTCTTGAACCCCCACCGTAAGTCAAGTAGTATGCTACTTAATTCTTACTGTGACCGCAGGAGGGATGGATTTTATCAATCCCGTTTTACAGATGAGACCGTTAAGGCTTCAGGCTGCAAAGCCGAGGGTCACCCCTCAACTTCATGGAGGAGTCAGGTTAGGCACTCGAGTCAGCCAGACCACAGATCTCCATATTTTATGAATCCCAGGCTGGTCCAAAAACTTGTCATCTGGGGACATTCTCTGTAGAATTGAGTGGCTTGTAGCTCTCAGCATCTGTGCCAGAAAAACCAAATGACCTCACTTTTGGGTGGCTTTTCCTTCTTTGGGGAAGGAATGTGTGGGCCATTCCTGTGAGCTGTGGCCTGAGAGGCCTGTGTGCTGTCAGACCCGCAAGGGCTGGAGTCAGACTCCAGACGTGGGGGAGGTGTTACAGGCAGGACCGAGCTTGGGGACAGCAGCAAGGAGCAGGCTGTTCTCACACTGGCCTCCAGAGCAGGGTGCCGTGAACTGTGCCAGGGAGGAGCCAACTGGACTTTAATGGTCAAACACATGCCCTGGGGCTTGACCTGTTCTTCAGAGTAACCACCAGCTGGGGAGGCCACCGGCACCTAAAGCTGACAGACAGTTCAGGCCTGGCTCAAATGCTACATACGGCCAAAGATGAGACCAGGCTCACCCACCGTGGAGTCCTCATCTCAGCTTGCTTACGACCTACCGCTCAGTTACTGTAGTATCTGGAGTGGGTGAAGGTCAGGGGTCTGCCTGCCTTTGAGACTGGTTTCTTGCCAGTGGACCAAAAAACAAAGCAAAACCAAACAAAACCTTGATAATAGGCTTAGTTGGGTCCTGGAATATTTGTTTGGTTTTTTTTTAATAACTTTATTGAGGTATAATTCATATACCATACAATTCGCCCATGTAAAGTATACAACAACTTAATGGTTTTCAATATGTGCAACCACGACTGCAATCAATTTAGATAATTTTTATCACCTCAAAAAGAAACCTTATACCTCATAGCTCTCACTCCCTTACTTCCCCCGCCCCTAGCCCTAAGTTACTCGACTTTCTGTCTCTAGATACACTTTTGTTTTTTTAATATCGAGTGAGCGCTTAGTCTGTGTCTGGCTAAGCCCTTCGAGTTGGTTCACACAACCCTCTCGCTCAGCAACCTCACAGAAAGATGCTCATTTTTGGCTTTGTCTTACTGATGTGGAGGCCGAGGCTCATGAGTCTGGGATCACAAAGGCCATAGGTGACAGAGCCTGTGATGGCTGGACTTTTGCTGAAGGCTCTTTGGTCCCTGGGAGAGGCCAGGCCGTGGATGGTGGCAGATAGGTGGGGGTAGCAGACTCTCATTGGCCAGTCCATGTTTCTTCACTGGATCACACTACCTGACTTTTAAAACTACTCTGAATTCTCTCAAGAGCCCGCAGGTTCCACCTGCACTGGCAAAAGGGCTCTGAGTTGCCCAAGCAGTGGCCTGCCTTTCGAGGAAGACTGGCAGGAAGGGAGTACCCAGCTAGGCCTCATGGAAGGCTGGGAGCCCTCTCCAGCCTGGCATGTTCATTAGGTCAGACCGTCTCCCAGATTGAGCCATTGGGTCCCCTCCTCCTTAGCCACCCTCTGGGCATCTGGAGCTGAGTCTCCTGAAATGGGCTGCAAGTGGACATAAATCAGGAAATGCACAGGCCCCAGCTTTTCTTCCAGCACCCCAGCTG
>NW_011900508.1:2620-5265 GCF_000151845.1 Pteropus vampyrus | reverse complement strand
AGATACGTTCATGAGAAGACGCATTTGCAGGACGAAACTGCTTTGTGTTTCTCTTTCTTCCATTTTCCTCCTTCCGCCTCCTCGTGCATATTTGGCTTTGGATGTGAGCCGGTTAGAATGGGGTGACTATTTAATCAGGAGATTTTGTACAGAGAGGGGAGGGTGCTCTTACACTAGGCAAACTCAACCTGGCAAACAAGGGTACACACTCATTCTTGCTTGGGATCCTCACGCCTTACATCAGGAGTGTAGCTCTGCGCTTTGGTCGTTCACAAAATGCTTTTCTGTGGGTTGCTCAATATTGCCAAAGAGATGATGCAATAAAAGGTCATGAACTTGATACTTCCAGTGGCTACCTTTTGGGGTGCCTACTTCACGTCCCTAAGTGTCTAGAGTGATAAGTAAGAACACTGATTGCTTATAACCACCTGGCAGGTGGGTCAACCACTCTGTGCCTCCGCCTCTAAGAGATGTAAAGCGCTAGTACAGGCCAGCGTTCAAAGGGCTGAGCTATTCCTATCGGGTACCAAGTTCTTCATACGCACACGATAGCACGTAATCCCTTCAGGAGCCCCACTGGGCAGATATCATTACCCCAATTTTTCAGATGAGAACAGTGAGGCTCGGCAAAGATAAGCTTTCCTGAGGCCGCAGAACTAGTAGAAATTCTCTATTCGAACTCAAGCCTGTCTGACCTAAGTCCTCATTCTTAGCTAGTTTACTGACTCACTTCGTAAGTCCTAAACTACTGTTGGCTGAACAAAAGTAAAAATGCTTTGTCTAACCTAGATGCATGTACTTATTCATTTACTCATTTACCAATTGAACATCATTTAGGTATTTCATATATGTATTTATTTGTTTGCTGTTGACTTATAACACACTCATCTTCTTCCAGAAAGATTTATTTTATACAAAGACATGCATTTTAAAGGTATGTTTCTAAAAAAAAAAAAAATAAGGAAAAAAGGGAAATAAAAGTAGGGAAAAATAAGATCAAGCCAAGGATGAAGTTAGTATTCAAAATGTGAACAATCTTTTTGGGTATATTCACTGTAGCTGACACCATTTAGGTACTGGGAATTTAGGAGTAAAACAAGAAGTTCCCTTCTCATAAACTCGGATTCTAATGAAGGAAATAAATACATAAACAATCACAGGGAATTAGGGAAAATTGAAAAAATGTACAAGATCCAGTGAGAGCAGGTAAGGAGGACATAATCCATCATATCTGCATAATGTTCACCAAAATCTGATACTTTCCTAGCTTATGTGTTTGTTGTTTGTGTTCCTCTTCTAGACCATAAGCTTTGAGAGCTCTGTTATCTTGTTTATAGCTGTATCTCCTCTGCCTACAATACTGCCTGCTACATCAGGGCTTTCCAATGAATGGGTGAATGAATGAGGCCCAGTGAGGATAAACGTGTTCTCTTTTGCACAGCTTATAAATTGCAGAACTAATCCAGCTCTATCGGTCTCCCCCAGAATTTGGAGAGGACCTGCTCATGTCATCATATCATGTAAACGTCGAAACTGGGCAAAGATTCAACAATACTTCATGGAGAATGGGTTGACAAGCAAATACCCACCCACCAGCAAAAAAGGGGATGGCCATTCCGAAGGTAAGAGTGGTACCTCTAGAAAAACCAGCAGCATGTCAAGGCTGAGTGGTCTGTCCAACTGGACACTACCTGTAAGGGGCCAGTGAAGTGTTTCAGTCCAACTCCCTCTGGCTCCGCAGCATTTTCTACCACACTGCGGTGTAGACATGAAATCTGTCTGGCAGGAGATCCAAGAAAATAGCCGGATAAAGAGAGAGCACAGAGGAAGGACTAAGGAGGGTAGAAAGTCAGAATACAGAAATATGTATCAATCCACTTTAGAGAAAAAAAGATTTCAGCCACAGAACCAAATGCTGTGCACTCATCAAGGCTCCATTAAAATGCAGTCAGGCAGACCGATGGCCTGACCCTTTTGAAAATTTACTAGTTTGGGGGTCTTTCTTTTTGTTCACATTTTCTTATGTGTTCTGGAAATGGGTTTGAGAAGTAGGAAAGAATTCTTGGTGAAGTTCTAGAAATCCCATATTCTGAACCCGGGCTTTTCAGCTTCAACAGAAAGACAAAGTAGTAATTTCCTTCCTCGGGGCTTTGGCCTCCAGCAGTTAGTTGCTCTTTTTGGCTCAGTCTGTATTTCCAGGGCTCTGGACAAAATCGGCAGGCCTGTTTCCAGTCTCAACTCTGAGTCTTATTTTTGCCTCATCTCTTTGGTCTCTCTCCCTTATTTTCTGAAATTGGAAGTTGGGATGCAACGCAGAACATTTGCATAAAGCTTCGGAGTTGGAAGACCCTTTGTATACCAGCTTGTTTAAGGCAATGCTATTATCTGCCAGCTCTTACAGGTCCTTTGCAGATCAAACGAAGTCACGAATATGTAAATACTCTGGTAATTGCCAACTGCAGCATAAAAGAATCAACTTTCCTCTGTACTAACAGTGTTTTTACATAGACCTGGTAGTCTGTTTTCAAGAGAGGTTAAAAGCCTTTTCCTAGGAAACAGGTTAAGACAGAAGTAGAGGCAAAAAGCCTATGAGTATTTTTTAAACCGTTCTATAATAAACTCTGCAATTAAGAATAAAAAAAAAA
>NW_011900508.1:0-2075 GCF_000151845.1 Pteropus vampyrus | reverse complement strand
CACTTTCGCTGCTGACATCTGGGCATCCTTTGGACAAGGAGCTCACTAGAAGGAAGGATGATGGGCGAGATGTCACTGCCCACTGGTCGGCAGGTTGGAGGGAAATGGGTAACTTCCGGTGTTGCCCACCTGGGGCTCCCAGGCCTAGAGAGGAGCCTGGTTAGGGTGACAAACCTGACCTTCCCAAGGGCCTGGAGAGGCCAGTGGCAGTGCTTGTCAAACCAGATTTTAAGGGGCTCACTGGCATAGGCATCAACTAATTTTAATGAACTGTAGTCATCAATCTGGGCAGGATATCAGTTCTTTAGCTGCTGGGTAGTGGGAGGTCCAAGAACCCTGGGGGAGTGGTCAGAGCAGCTGGGTGGTGTGGTGGGCATATGGGATGCTCAGGCCGGCAGCCATTTGCCAAAGAACATGAACATGTTTCAGTCTCTGAGCAACTAGTAAGGCTGTAGCAGAGCGTCCAGCCCTAGCTATAAAGGACAGCAGTGTTTTAAGTAAAAAGATTCAAAGTGTTTAGTGATGTAAGACTTCCCAGAAGAAATGGCTAGAACTCCTGTTTTGTGGATTTTTTCATTTTATTTAATTTTCCACTGCAAGGAATCATTTTGATTGACAGGGCATGAGCTTTCCAAATCCATATGGAAACCTAAAGAAACAAATCCATGAGTTTTAAGTCCTGCGAAGGATTATGGGTAGGGTGACTGCATGATCTGGTTTGCCCTGGATGGTCCCAGCATCTGGATTCTTCTGTCGGTCTTAAGAATGTCATGGTGAGGATGGTAAATTGTGGTTGAACTAACTCTTAGTGCTGTCTGGACAGCAGAACAATGGGAGAGCAACCAGAACGAGAGGTGAGACCAGGCTGTGAAAGCTTGGCTGACATGATCATGACTCGACATGACCAAGTAGACACAAACATGACGTATGAAAGTAGAAATGGCCTCGAGAGAGGGAGTCTAGGAAGGGTACTCATTATTTTGTGACGTACACCAAAGACGGTTTCTGTAGAAAGTGAAACCAAGGGGCAAACAATGCCCATCGTAAGAGTAGATAACATTTAACCAGTGCCAGCTAAGTTCTGAGATCTTTTTGAAGAGGCTAGATTATAATTAGATTTCATCCTTACACCAACTGTCTAAGGCAAACGAAGTAGCCTCAAGTTAAAAATAAGAAACTCTGCGTCTCAGAGAGGTTCAATGACTGGACAAAGACACAGAGCATGAACGAAGTGGTAAAAACGTAGGCTCTCCAGCCAGCCTGCCGGGATGCGAATCGTGGCCCTGCTACACACAAGCTATGAACATCCTTTTCAAGAAGAGATTTTCTAAGAGTAAGATGAGAGTACCAAAAAACCGTGGAAAGCAGGGTTAGGAAAGCAGAAAAGGAGTGCCCGTTTACTCCCAGGACAATAAAACTTTCTGTTAATCAACATAGGCTGAGTTCCAACCGCACACTCAGAAGATGACCCTGACCCTCCAGAGAATAATGATGACATGGATTTCCACCGGAACCTGTGATTGATGGCTGGAGGGGAGGAATTGATGTCCCAGGCACTCTGGCACAGTCAGAAGCACCCCAAGTCCTCAGCGGGATGCTCTGAGGTTGACTCCTGTCTTTGCCCATCACCAGTCACATGGCAGAGGCAAGTCGCTCACCCATTCAGAGCCTCTATGTCCTCATGTGTCAGCTGGAGTTGAAAATAAGGCCAAACCCATGAAACTGTGAAAATCGAATGAAATAATATAAAAAGTATTCTGCACACTATAGAAAGGATATTCTAAAATAAGCTATTATTCTTGCAGAAAGAAATGAGAGGAAATTAAGCAAGAGATGTTAAGAGTGACAAGTGTCCAAGGGAAGCTGAATTCCCGGAATGCGAGTTTCTCAGTGGACTCACAGCCTCTCAGTGCTGTGTCTGCCATCTGCCCCTCTTCGCGTGCTTCCTTTTCTGGTCTCTTTTTAATTGAGAAACTTCATTTCTTTATTCCCTTCAGTCGTTTCACAGGTCATTGCTCTTTAGGGATAGAGGCTATTTCTGCTATTCTGTTTCCTTTCCATTCAACCATGTAATC
>NW_011900507.1:0-2140 GCF_000151845.1 Pteropus vampyrus | reverse complement strand
ATTCTGATCTCCTATGCTTTCATCCTGTTGGCCATTCTGAGGATGCATTCTGCTGAGGGGAGACGGAAGGTCTTTTCTACATGTGGCTCTCACCTAACTGGAGTGTCCATTTTTCATGGTACAGTTCTCTTCATGTATGTGAGACCAAGTTCCAGCTATGCTTTGGACCATGACATGATAGTGTCAATATTTTACACCATTGTGATTCCCATGCTGAATCCTGTCATCTACAGTCTGAGGAACAAAGATGTGAAAGAGGCCATGAAAAGAGTGCTTAGGAAAAATTGGCTTATCAATAAAGTATCTTTTTACAGTAAAAAATAAATTTAAAAATTGTGAATGATATGTTGTGCCTCAGTATTTAAGAGGTATGATTAAAACATTTTGTTTTAGTTTATTAATATATTTTTGTCTTCCTGGACATTTTAAAATAAAAATCATATTCAACCATCTACCTATGCTGTCATTAGATGTAAAAAATCACCATCATCAACTTTCTTCTTACTGTGTTCTTCCTGAGATATATATGTACACACATATATGTATGTGATGCTGATACTGATTGTTATAACACAAATGCGCACACACACACATATATGTACATAATCATTACTTTAGGATGTTGTGTATTTTTTCTTTTCACCTCCATTTAGCAATGTACATAAGTTCCAATAGTTGCAGTTGTAAATAACATTATAAATTTATCTGGCTAGCTTAATCAAAATCCACCTAATCAATATCAAAACCACAGCTCACTTTAGCCCAGAACACTTTCCTTAAAGTCATTGCTGTCTGATTCCAGTGCAAAATACTCTGCTCCAATCTTTTTTTCCTTTTTTTTTTTGAACATTGGAGGTTTCTATTTATTCCAGAATCGGTTAAAATGAGCATCTGGGCCACATCTAGGCCAAGAAGTCTTGCAGCAAAGAACACAGCCAATATGAGGCTCACACCTGGAGGCTCAATCCTGAGGCTGAGAGTCCAGCTGCAGAGTCAGGCCTTTGTGGCTGACTACAGAAATGGTCAATTGTCAGAGGGAGAGTGAATGCTTCTCTGCCACCACAGAGGCAATAATCCATGCTTTGACAATAATCTAACCACAACTCGTGGCTCGGAGACCACAGAAAATGTTTTCAAATTCCTAGTGTCCTTACCATCCTGTGCGTGAGGGTTCATTTCTCCCTAATTTGTTACTTCATCTAGAGCATGGATATAACACCCATCTTTAATATCTCACAGGAAACAAAAGTCTAGGCATTAGCATTTATCAAGATCATACTTAAAAAGAATGACAAAAAAACAGGACAGTAACAAATGAACAAAAAATGTACAAATGACTGGCAGATTGAGCTCTTCCCAGAACTAAGCCCGGCCCATCTTTACAAAATTTCTTACAGGCCTAGCCCTGACTCAACGTCCAGCTCTCTTTTCCTTTGACCCCTGCCCCTCTGTGATGCCCTAGCACATGCTACCACGGCTCAGTGCCCAGGCACAAGAACCAAGGCAGAGAAGAGGGTCTCTCCTAAACTCACATTTAGCCCTACTACCAACAGATCTCATTTTCAGTGCAAACGTATGTTTCTATCAAAAAACAATTTTAATTTATTTTCTCCTTTCCTTCCTCCTTTTCTTTCATTTTTATTTATTAACTTGTAATTATTATTTTATGAAAACATATTCTCTTCAGCAGGGGGTATCCATATTTATTAATCCAACAAGACAATCTGCTAGGAATTTGAGTTCAATTTAAAAAACACCTCCCAATTTCTATATGGAATACTCTAACCGCTATGTATTTATATCATAGACTCGCTGCATTTATTTTTTACTGTTTTGAGGTTTTTTCCACTATTCACATGGTTTCTTCCTTACAAAGTAAAAACTAAACCATGGTCACTGATATTCATTATCTTTGCATATCCAATCATAAGATGAGGAATGACCTGATGTGTGTGTGTGTGTGTGTGTGTGTGTGTGAGAGAGATAGATTTGGCATTGAAAGGATTTTTAGAGACAACTCAAAATCACAGAGATAGATGCTTTACGCTTTATTATTATAAAGTTCTGAATTTAAAAATAAAACATAAATACACCAAAAGAACTAGCGATAGACAAAGAAAATAGATATAATTATGCATCT
>NW_011900506.1:4589-5924 GCF_000151845.1 Pteropus vampyrus | reverse complement strand
AGGATGACTAGTGCCCAGCACGGGCCCAGCTAGAAAACTCCCCAGTCCCGGACTTCTGTAATTCCGTCATTTTCCAGCAGCGTCGAGGCCAGGACGGGACGGATGGGCTGCTTCGTGCGAAGCCCCGCGAGGCCCAGCGTGCCCCGCCTTCCCCCTGCCCCCATCCTGGGGCCTTTTTTCCTCTTTTCCTTTTGGGCTCCTCTCTCTGCAGCCCCTTGGTACCTGGCCCGGGAGGGCTGGGGGTGTCGGTGGGAAAGGCTGGGTTAGTAAACATGCCACGTGGGGTGGGTTACGGTTACCGTCACAGTGGCTGTTAGTCCGGAGGGAGGGGACAGGAGACAAAGGGGGAACGTTAGTTGACGTGGTGAAGAAACGAGACTTACCAAAGGTTTCTGAACGTTTACAACAGAAGGACAAGAAAGAGAGAACAGGAAGGTTAACGGGTGGTTACGCAGGAGCCCGTATCCTCGTGGGGCGGGACGCCGGGGGGAAGTCGGAGTAACAGAGTCACTGCAGTGACGCAGGCAGCCTGTGTTCACGGAGCACCTGCTACGTGCCAGGCGTCCGTCGTGGGTCCCTCGCAGGGAGCACGCACATTTTATAAGGACGCCAAGACCCAGCGAGGACCCGCTGACACCAGGCCTTCCGGCCTCAAGGTCCATGCCCTTGATGGCGCCGCTGTGCTTCGGTGGCCATGGCAGACACCCACAGGGAAGCGACTGGCTCCCCGGGGGGGCCGTCACTCCTCCACCGAGGCCCCAAAGCCGCAGAGACCCTCGCACAGGTCGGGGTCGGGCTGTCACTCCGCCCAGAGCGGAAGTTCCGGGCTCAACGTCCAGCCCTTTTCAGGGCTTGGTCTTCCGCGGGGAGAGGGGCAGAAAGTGGAACAAGGCCGGACGTGCTTGGGGACAAGGCTGGGCAGTGAGTAAGGGGGGGCGCTGAGAACTGGGAGGCCCTCGGGCACGGGGGGCTCCAGCTGGGGGGCCTCAGAGGGCGGGTTGTGTGCACTCACATGGCTTGAAACACGCGTGAGTGCTTGCGGGCACGTCCCCGCCACACGCATCTGCACACGCGGACCAGGGCGTGTGGTGTGCGCAGGAGGGAGTGCAGTGTGGGCAGGGAGTGCACGTGTGGCCCAGATGGGCTTGAACGAGCTCTGCCCTTCTGGGGGGAGACGGCGACCCCACGTGCTGATGGCACAGCCTGTGTGCCCAAAGATCAGGCCAGCACGGGGAGCCCGGACACACACACACACGGACACACTGTGAAGCAGGGGGACACGGACACGACACCCACACAGACCCCCGACAGACGGACTCACAGATGGGGCACGTG
>NW_011900506.1:0-784 GCF_000151845.1 Pteropus vampyrus | reverse complement strand
GTGCCACCTGGCCAGGAGAGGTGGCTTGGCGCCATGCCCCAGACACCCCCCTGCTCGGCAGACACCCTCTGCCCGGCATCCACGGTCCCCACGTGTTGTCGCTAAGGGATGACTAGTTACACCTGAGGCTCTAGGAGTTACTGCAAGAGGCAGAGAACGATCCAAATGTCTGTCAAGAGGGACTTGTTATACGCGGGTCGGGCCACCCTTGGGATAGGACACGGAAGCATGCAGGGGTCATGACCTTCCAGATTCAGAGCGAAGTCCAGGACATGCTGCTAAGTGGACAGAGTTCAAAGTAAAAGATGGCGCAGACCGAGAATCACAAACTGCGGCCCGCGAGCCACATCCGGCCCTCCCTCGGTTTCGTTAATAAAGTTTTACTGGCACACGCGCACGCGCACGCGCACGCGCACACTCATTCGCTTCCAGGTCATCTGTGGCGGCTTTTCTGCTCTGACAGCAGAGGCATGTTTGCAACTGAAACCTGCAGAGTCTGCCCTGCAGAGTCAAAAATATTTACTCTCTGGCATTTTCCAGAAAACGCTTGCTGCTTCCTGGTGCAGACAGTGCTGCCGCGTGTGTGGGAAGGAAACGTCGCACACGCATTTGCTGACGAGCGCCCAGGAGGGGCACCAGGCTGGTGGGAGGGACAGCAGGGTGGGACTGGGGAGGCTGGGGCACAGGCAGGTAAGAGGCCACCGTGTATGGAGGGGACTGAGCCCTAAGCACATGGCAGGTGGGGGCGTGGGGTGGAGGGGCAGGAGGCCAAGATGGGGAGGGG
>NW_011900505.1:5609-6094 GCF_000151845.1 Pteropus vampyrus | reverse complement strand
CTCACAGGAGGCCAACGGGGAAGCACTGTCCCTATCCCCATTTTATAGATGAGGAAACTGAGGCATGAAGAGGCCAAAGGACACACAGCTCTGCATATGGCACATCCAACCCCTGCCCGTGCACAGAGCCCAGCTCTGTGCTCGGACAGATGCCCCCAGGAAGCCACCCTCGTCTCCCGGCACTGTTGGCGTCCCTGGTGACAGGCTGGCACACATGTCAGGCCCTCGTCCTCCCAACACCCTTGGCCTCACTAGTGTCACTGATCCAGCGGTGGCCCCGAAGCGGCCAGGGCCTCTGGCACTTGGTCCTTTCTCCACCATTAAGCTCTGGCTCTTCCCAGCCGTTTCATGAGAAACCACGGCAGCTTGGGACGCCGGAGAAGGAAGGAGAGGGCTGCCAGCGCCCCTGCCTCTGGACACCGTGTTCCTGCCCAGTGCCAGGCAATCCTGACTCCTCCCCCAGGGCATAGGCCACTGCAGCTCCC
>NW_011900505.1:0-2639 GCF_000151845.1 Pteropus vampyrus | reverse complement strand
GGGGTATCCTGAGGATTAAAAGAGAGTACCTATAAATCTGCCTTTGGAGCTTGGCACACAGTGAGTGCTCGGTGCCTGGCCCTGGTATGTCTCTGACCAGCAGCGGCCAGGCCTCGCCCCTCCCTGGCTGGCTCCACTTGTCTCAAGCCGCCTATGACTCTTAGACAAATCTGGCCCAGGGCCCAGAGCATTTTCCCCAGGGTACGGGCTTTGTATCCCAGGATGGCCACAAGCTGACTTAATGGCACAGGAACTCTGGGAATTTCCTGGCAGGAAGGCTTCTGTTGCCTGGACATGAGAACAGCTGATGGGCGGCCAGGGCTGGTGGAGGTAGCTGCGAGACAGCTGCCCCACCCCCACCTACATTCTAGGGCCCGGGATGGGACGCCTAGGGTCTGGCCTTGACCGCACAGGACACAGGGCTGGTCTAATACCTCATCTGCTCTGTGAGCCAATCGTGGAAAAACTGGGGTCCCCCACCCCCAGCCACTTCATAACTCCTTTGGCCTGAGCAGACCAGGTATTTCTGGCAAACTCCAGCCCAGTGTTTCGGGCCTTGAGGAAGCTAAGAGGTGGCCTAATGCAACTCTTCCTTGTTACAGACATGGGTAGAACCAGACAAGGTCACCCAGCAAAGGGGTGGCTATGCCATGGCTGTCCCAATATACTATACAGTTGATAGGGCACATCCGCACTTATCAGCCAGCAACATATATTGACCATGGCAGGCCTGGGACCACAGAGTTGAGAAGTCCCCATCTTGTCCTCAGCCAGCTCGCTGTCTGGCCCAGCTCTCCCCACTTTACAGATAGGGAGACTGAGGCTCAGAGGAATGACGTGCCTGGTTCAAGGTCACTCAGAGCATCCAACGGCTAAGACAGGACCCAGCCCCAGGGAACAGACAGATTGTTTTTTGGAAACGAGAAACAGACTTTATTCGTGATGAATCAATATGAATCAAATGAGAAAACTGTCAGATGGAGGTCTCAGGGTCGAAAGCTAACTGTATAACGGGATTCGCACGTGAAAGGGTCCCCAGCACAAGTCTGGGCACCAAAGAAGAAAAAATGGTCAACGAACGCCCTCTGTCGTCTTCATCTTCCTCAAGTCTGCCTCCACCCTCTTCCACGGGTCAGAGGTTGGAAAAGGCCAGAGGAGGCACCCATAGGATCCTCGAAGGGTGGCTAGGGCTCGGCCAGGACAAGGGAGGAGGGCTGTGGCACCTTGTACTCCCCACACCCTGGCAGAAATGCACACACACACAACCACACACAGAGATGCACACAGTGTTCGCACACGTGGCTCCGCCTCATTGGCCCACGGCCAGCTTCAACTCCGTGGCCATACCCAGCCCCTCGGCACCTAAGGACAAGGCTTCCTGTCGGTTTCTAGAATTTTAGGAGGCTTCTGACCCTAATCTCTCAGCTTTCTAAAGCAGAAGTGGGGAATAAAGACCTTTTTCTTCAAAAAGAGTCTTGTGAAGATTGTCCAACACATGGGAGAAGGCAGTGGGCAGAGAGCAGGTGGCCTGGCCATAGGGACCCAATCTCTTTTGCTGCCTAAAGTTCTGCCAGTTAGGGATTCATCCCCTGGAATCTTTAAGACCTCCTAGTACCCAGGGCGGCCAACTCAGATTTTTGGATGGTCAAGGACAGAGCATTGTGGCCCCAACTCCTACCCTCCCAGTGGGACCGCGGGAAAAGCGCTGGTGAGGGGGCCCAACAGGCTGTTTCACCACTAGATGTTCCCGCTGGACCAGGCCACGTCCCTCCTTGGCCAAGACATGTCTAGACCTGGGCTGGGAAGGGAAAGTCAGGGTCCCCAGGGGCCAGCCTGTTCCTGGAGTGACTGTGCTTCCCAAGGAGGCCCACCTAGCCTGGCTGGCAAAGTTCTCCCACATGCAGCTGCCAGCCCAGGAGAGGTGAGTCACCAGTCCTCACTGCCCTTTACAGGAGCTCTTAGACAAGCCACATACCTCTGAGTCCTGCCCAGCCTTTGCTGCCCAGTCCCCGGTCCCTGATGGAACAGCCTTACCCTGCCCCCAGGGACCTCGCCCTACCCCTAGCACCCAGCAAGCGTGAAGGACCTGGTCTGGGGGACCCAGACCTGGGAGGAGAAACCCCAGAACAGCAGGGAGGCCGGTCTCCTGGGACAGGCTCTTTCTGCCACGACACACCCACCTCTGAGAGCCCCTTCCTCCGGCACAGACCTGCTCCAGCCCAGCCCCATGTGCGGTCCTTCACGCAGAGACGTGGCCTCCCTACCTCACATCAGGCCCTGGCTAGTCCATCCCAACTCAGCGTCCCCGACCGAAGGTCAAAGGTCAGCGAGAGCAGGGAGGATGCTAAGGCCGCGCAGGCAAGGCTGGGCACACTGCTCACGATCAGGCCCCAGCGAGCGCCAGCGATGGGCTTCCTTACCGTGGCGTCCTCACCGCCGTGGTGGCCGATGAGGCGGCTGCCCCCCGGGTGCCGCTGTGCCCAGCGGCTGATGTCGTAGACGCGGCGCTCGATGACCAGCCACTTGTCGCCTGGCAGGTCGTGCGGGCGGATCTGCTCCCAGCAGAAGGTGGGCAGCGTCGCCCCAAGCTGCGCGGGCCCCTCGCGCGGCCCCGGACCCCCGCCGGGCTCCCCGATGCC
>NW_011900504.1:0-5107 GCF_000151845.1 Pteropus vampyrus | reverse complement strand
GTCACTGTCACGATTGCTGTTTATTCCACAGATATTTATCAGGTACCTTCTGTGTGCCATGCCTGTGTTGATGATGCTTCTTAGGCTTACCAGAGGAAGGGCCTTCTAAGCTGAGGCCTGAGCAATGAGTTCACCAGGGAAAGGAGCTTTGCAGAGAATGTTGTTATGAGCAGAAAAAATAACAAGAATCAAAGATGTGGGAGTGAAAGAGATAGGTGGTTTCCCCAGTGGAGGAATGGCAGAGGGACAGAGTAGGCGCCTTGTAGGGGGTAGGGGGGTGGATTGCAGATTGGTGAGGAATGAGGTTTTGAGGAGGAGGGTTCTGGGGTCCTGGAAGGAGTCTGGGGCAGAAAGGCAATGAGGAATGGAAAGCAGAGCTGACCTGAGCCAAAACACATATTTTGTGAAATCAGTACTTTGTAGAATGGAGGATGGATTGGGTGATGCGACAAGAGATGAAAAAGCAGTATTGCAGGGGCCCAGGTCAGAGGTGGTGGGCACCTGGACCACATGACAGCAGCAAGGGTGGACAAAAATCAAACAGATGTAAGAAGATTTAGGATCCAGAATCTCTATTTGAAGATTGATTGTGTCTATAGGCTGAAGGAGAGGGTTCACTGATTTTATGAAGGCTCCATTTTTTGAGTGACTATTTTGTGCCAGACATTCTAAGATGTTTATATTTAATCCTCACCACATGTTTTATAAGGGAAGTAATTTAGCTTCACTTTATGTGTGGGGAAACTGAAGCTTGGCAAGCTTAAGTGTCTTTCCATTAACACAAAGCTTGTCTGAGTCCAGAGTTTACCTTTAAGCCCTAGGTTATCCTATCTCCCTAACCTTATCTCCCAGGTGTCTGGTTGGGGCATCTCAGAAGAGAATGGTGACATTTTCCTGAGATGGGGAGGACTAGGAAAAGCAAATATTCTAGTAGGATCTTTCCCACAATTGTTGATACAGAACCAGACGCCACATGGCCCTCGACAATGACCTCTGTAACCTTGCAGAAACATCCTGTTTCCTCCTTCTGCATCCTGTCTGGCGGTGCACTCAGCCTGGGTTCTTGTTCCTCAGGCACTGTTCCTGGGGAGCTGGGTCTACCCTATTCTTGTCTCTCAGCCTGTTTAGTATCCAAGTAAAGATGGGGGTCCCTGTGTACACCCTTCCTTTAGCTCCTTAGAAGTTAACATTTAAATTACAAATGGAAATTTTCTTAGAAATGAGAAATGGGGTAGGCCCCAGAAGGGAGAAAAATGCCTGAGATAAAGGAGGAGGAAAGATACCTGGGATATTAGAGCAGTCGACTGGGGAGCAGCTGTGTTAACCATGGACAAGGTACCTACTTCATTTCAAGTCTGTTTCCCATCTGCATGTAAAACACAAGAGAGAGAATAATGCTTGCCTGCCTCATGGTCATTGCAAAGATCAAATGCAATAATAGATGACTGTACTTTGAAAATCAAAACACTCCTTGCAAATGAGAGGACTTAAAATTCTGATATAACAGGGTAGAATCAGAGACACATGTGCTAGAAGGTACCTCAGGGATCATCAAGGTCGTCCTGATTATTTTACAGGTGAAGAAAACCAGGCTGAAACTCAGAGAGATTAAAAGACTTTTCCCATAGTCACCCTCAAAATTAATGGTGGAGCTAGGTTGAGGAGGCAAATCCCTCACCTCAAATTGAGAACTTTTTCTACTGTATTGCTTTGGAAGGATAACATACTACTTGACTCCAATGGGCTTTGGAGTCAGATCAATAGAGTTTTGAACTCCAGCTTTGTCACTTGTTAATGGCATGGTCTTGGGCAACTTATGTAATCTTTTTTTTTTAACGTCATTTTTAACTATAAAAATAGAATAGTTATTATTGTTTGTTAGGAAGATTACATGTGATAATGCTTGCTGATACTGGATAAACAGCAGTATTGATTATTGTTATAAAGATTATGTGTTGCATATTTGCCATATGTCACCATCCCTATCCTCCCAATTGAAGACTGACCTACCTAAACTTCAGAGGTTTCTAATTCATATATTCCTAAACCTTAATTTGGGCCCCTATCTACGTTACTGATAGAATCAGAGGTAAGGCCAAAGAGAAGACCATTCCATATTGATCCCTAATACTTTGCTCAAGCCTAACCCTTCCTAGGATTCTTTATTTTAGTTTAAAACTTAGTCAAGAGGCTGTGTGTTCTAGCCTAGTTGAATATTCTACACAGATAACTCAGGAAGGTTGGAGAGGAAGAGGGAATTTGATTAATGTAGGATCAGAGGGTCCATTCTGTTTTCTCAGGAAAAACTTATTCAGAGATATGAAGAGACTGGATCATTAAGAGAAGTCAAAGATGTAATCAGATCTTACTCTGGGAAACTGTACTTTATACCATTAAAAATAATATTTAGGATGAGACTCTCTCTCAAAGTTAAAGCACCAGAGAAGAATGAAGCTTCTTTGAATCCAAGGAGATGTCATTAAAATGAGTTCTGGGTTCAGCCACCCCTAATCCCACAGAGATCATACAAGGGTAGAAGCTGAGCATTTCTCCTTGATTAACATGAATATGAACTAGGAATCACTATCACTATGGGTTTAATTACCTCTTTACTATATGCAAAAGGTTCTCTTTGTCCAAGTTCTCTATCCAACTATAATCTGCGAATTTTAATTAAAGGTTTCAGTTTGCTTACTGCTTCCTCTCTTCTCTCATGGAAATGATTGCAGAGGGGCATAACATACCAGCCTATACATATGCATTTCTGATAAGAAAACATGGAAATTCAAGGTCAGACTTTTTATAGAAAGAATTGTAGAAATAACCCTTAGTATCGCAAGACTGTTCCAGTTTACTAAACACAGTGACTTCCATTGGCTCATAATTCTTGCTATAGCCCAATATCCAATTTCTTATTCTCTCCTTACTTGATCTTGTGGCACCCTTTGACATAGGTGTTTACGCCATCCTCTTTGATATACTCCCTTCACTTGGACACTAGACTCTCCAGGTTTTTCTCCACTCTCACTGGCTGCTCCTTTTCAATCCCTTCTGATGGCTCTTCATGACCTCTCAATGCTCAGGGGTCTAAGGCTTGAGTTCTCCACTTCACTATCTAGACTCACCCCTAACATAACCTCATCCAGTCTCATGGCTTTAAAGACTGCATGTTCATGATTCCTAAAATGTTGATGTTCAGTCTGAGCCTCTCCCTCACCTCCACACTCATGAGTCTGTCCCATATTTCCTCTTGGATAGCAAACAGACATCTCACACCTAATAAGTTTCAAACCGAACCCTTGTGTTCTTCACCTCAGGAAATGGCATCACCATTCTTTTAGTTACCAAGACCTGAAACATTAACTCCTCTCTACCCCTCACACCCCATTTCTAATCCATCAGAAATCCCATTCGTTCTACTTTCAAGATATATTCTGGGTCAGGCCACTTCTTACCAAATCCCATGGCCATCACCTACTCCAAGCCCATCATTTCTTGCCCAGACTAATGCAGCATCCCCCTAACTGGTCTCCTTTCTTGAAGTACAATAGCCTATTTTCCATGCCGCAGCTTGCAGGGTTTCTCAGCCTCAAAACGATTGCTGTTTTGGGTTGGATAGGTCTTTGTGGAGAGAGGATGTTCTGTCCATTGTGGGATGTTGAGCAGCATTGGCCTGTACCCGTTAGACCCCAGTGGTCCCCCTCCCCCAGTTTTGCCAATCAAAAATGTCTCCAGACTTTGTTAGACGTCTCCTGGAGAGCAAAAATTATCCCTGATTGAGAACCACTGAGTTAGAGATCCTTTAAAAATGTAAATCAGATCAAACAACTCCCCTGCTCTAAACATCTCAATGGTGGTTGCGAGGGACTCTGGGGAGGGAAAAATGGAAAATTACTAATCAATTGGCATAAAGTTTCAGTTAAATAAGATGAATAAGCTCTAGAGATTTACTATACAATACTGTACCTATAGTCAACAATAATGTATTATACACTGAAAAATTCAAGAGGGTAGATCTCATGTTAAAAGTTCCTGTCACAATCAAATAAAAGAAAATCCAAGTTTCTGACAAAGGCTTTTACTGTTCCTCCTGCCTGAAACACTCTTACCCTGCCTTCCAGTCTTAGCTTAAATGCAACTTCCTCTGGGAAGCCTTCCCTGGCTTATCCCCCAATCTGGGTTAACGTCCCTGCTCTGTGCTCCCATAACATCCTGTTCTTTCTCTGACACAGTGCATATCACACTGCATTGTAATTGTCTGGGTATTGGACTGTGAACTTCTTGAGGGCAGGAACTGTGCTTTACCTATCACTGTATCTTTCTGTTATGCATAGCATAGGACCTGGAATGGAGTATTTAAGTACCAGGCTCAGTATGGTGAACTGAGCCTGGCCTGCACTATAGTTAGACATATGATACCCAACCTGGCTGAAACTCTGAAAACAGATATAACCATGAAACCAGATACTACCATGTCTTAGCAATTTTCCTTTTTCATTTGGTAGTTCCACAGTTGCTCTGGCAAAATGTCAAGGACAATCTCTGCTCTTAGTTAGAGAAATCCTTGGTAAGGGAAACTCCTCATTCAACATACTAGTGAGCATGTACTACCAGCCGGACCCTGGGCTGGATGCCCAAACACCTGCTGTGGTTAGGAAGTTTCATGCACAAGAACTTTTGTGGAGCTTACCTTTCAGCATGGGTTATGGTCATTCAGTTTATAATAACATAATATGTTACTTAATTGTTATTGTGAACATCAGGGAGCAGAGGAGGGAAAGGTACAGGTGGAGAGAACCACAAAGCAAACGTCCTGAGTTAAAAAGGCAATGCACAGTGTATATCAGGAGCTAAGGGAAGCTAGCGTGGCCGCAGCACAGAGGGGGAGGGAGAAATAAGTGCTCTGAATTGAGGTTGGCGAGACAGGCAGAGGTCAGAACACATTAGGCTTTTCACCTCCCCCCCACCCCACAATCCCAGAAATTGTTTCCAGTGCCTTCACTTTTAGGCCTCATGCTCCATCTTTAACCCTTCTTTAGAATTGTGAGCTTGCCATTCTCATTTGAACCAACTTTTCCTTCCCCCATCACTGAAGTCCTATTCATTC
>NW_011900503.1:3208-5456 GCF_000151845.1 Pteropus vampyrus | reverse complement strand
GGCTCTGCTGGCTCCGTGAGGTCTGCGTTGTGAAGTCAGAGGTGATTTCGTTGGGGGCGCCTGGAAGTTTAGGGGGCAGCACGGTCCGCCGTGCAAAGCACAAGGCGTGGAAGTCACACAGACCCGTTCCCATCACCTTCTGGTGTGAGACTTCAGACAAGTTACTTAACCTCTGCGAGGTTTGATTCTGAGTAGACGATGAGGTTAAGGATGCCAGTCTCATTCATTCCTTGTGAGTACGATGCCTCAGTACCCTTTCCTTGCTCTTCATGATGATCATTTTCGATCCTTAGTGTTTTGGATAGATAGTTTGGGATAGGCAGCTAATGATTAGCAGTTCAAGTTCACATAAGAATTTCTATCCCAAAAGGAAATGTAGGGATCATTTTTGGCCGAAACTGTGTTGAGGCATTCCAGCCAGCAGCCATAGAGGAGTTGCAAATGTGGGTGGTCCTTGGTGGAGCCCAGTGGGAGGCCAGACTTCAGCCCTGGATGCTTAGACCTAGCTTGGCTGAAGGATTGGACAGTTAGTCTTTTTTTCAAATCTATGTTTCTGACCTTGGAAGAAAAAAGTAGCTTCGTGCCCTGAGATCCGTTCTTTAAAAATTTTGTCTATGTCAGTTTACATAAGGTATAAAGGAGGGGAAAAAAAAGCTTTCTGTAAAGTGTAAGATGTATTCACGATTAACACAAAACAAGGGAAAACAAAGCAGAAAAGTCTTAGCAATTTAGAGATAGAAGGGAACTTCCTTATTCTGATAAAGGATGTCTGAAAAAAAAAACAAAAAACAAACCCAGCTCTGTTGAGCATCACACTTAATAGTGAAACGAGGAATTTAAGGGTGCTGTTTCACCCCTTTCATTCACTATCATACTTGGTGTTCTGGCCGTTCAATAAGACATGAAAAAAGGGGACATCAAATTAGAAAAAAAAAATAGTCTATATTTGCAGATGATATCAATGTAAAAAAATAAGAGACTCTATAAACTATTAGTAATAGTTTGTTGGATACAAGATCTATGTACAAAAATTAATAGCATTCCTTTAGAGAAGCAAAAACCAAGCTCAAAAGAAAAAAGGTTTTAAAAAATGAATATTTACATTAGCAACAAGAACTGTAAAGTACAAAAATAAGCAAGGCCTTAATGGAGCATATTATAAAACTATTGGAGGTCATAAAAGACTTTTAAACAAAAGGCAAAGTATACCATGTTCATGGATGGAATGACTCAGTATCATAAAAATATTATTTCTCCCAAATTTAATCTGTAATTCAGTGCCATCGCAATGAAAAATGTGTGTTTGTAACTATACAAGATAACCCTAAAAGTCATGTGAAAAAGTAATTGATTAAGAATAATTAACATAGTTTTGTGTAAGGGAATTATATGGGGAGAAATATTGCCCTAATAGTTATCTAGATTATCAATTGTAATAAGTCCAATGTAATATTGGCACAGGAATATAGAAATATATACCATTTAAACTGACTGGTGTTCCCAGAAGCCAGTCCCTACATGTATGGAGACATAGATGAGAACAGTGATATTACAGCAAGTGAGGAATAACTGTTTATTCAGTGAATGATGATTCAATGGCCAATCAAAAAGGAATACAAATCAGATCCTTACGTCACATCATACAAAGAAAGGTTGATGACAGTTTCGTCAATTAAAAAAAGATGATTGAAGTTATAAGTATGAAAAGCCAAAAGTGTATAACTTTTTGGAGGAAAAGAACAAACCCTAAAAAAAGTTGTCTAATTTGGTTACATTACAGTTACATTTGGTTACGTTACAGTTAAAACCTTCTTATTAGGGCACCATAAACTAAGTTAAAAGGCAAGTCACAGAATTCGAAACTATCTGCTACACATAATCAGTAAGAATTAGTATCTGGAATATTTAAAGAATTAGTACAAGTCAGTAAGGTAAAAGAATATGCCAAAGAAAAATGGATATAGGATGGGAACAAGGAGAAATCAGAGGCAAGAAGATTCTGTGGATTATAAGCATGAAAGATGTTCAAATTCCCTAGTCGTCAGGGAGATTCGAATGAAAACGGTACAATGACATATCTTCTCACACCTCTCAGATTGCCAAAAATTAAAAACCTGACCACACCAAGGGTTGGCAAAATGTGGGGATTTTTATACGGTGCCACTGGGAATGAAAATTGGTAAAATTACTCTGGGGAAAACTTTTAGCTTTTTCACATCTACAGATGTACTCCAGAGACAATCCAGCA
>NW_011900503.1:0-1248 GCF_000151845.1 Pteropus vampyrus | reverse complement strand
ATTTTTAGAGGTCCGATTGCGGTTTTTGTAATTCTAGAAAGTCCAGCTGCTGACAGCAGCATAGCATAAGCCTATGCAGTGATTTTCCTCTTCTTTATTAAGAAAAATCGTTATTAACATGGAATGTGGGGACCTGTCATTCTGAGGATTTCTCCTCTTCCTGATCCCAGCTTTTCCAAACGATCTTCTTTGCTTGGTGCACACGTGGTAGACGAGGCGTTTCATGGTAAAGCTATTCCCAGAACTTGGTCATAGCAGTTGCCTCCCTGGCAGGGCCTGGCTTGGGCAGAAGACTCAATTTTTATCGACTCTTCTTGTAGAATGTGAATTAAATTTTCCCAAATGCATATCCTTTTCAATTAGATATATTAAAATTTTAAAGCCTCTTTTGTTGTAGAGCCCAAGGGTACCTGTGGTGATAATATTGCGTATACTAAGTGTTAACTGCACGGAGTTGTCTGAATGGCCACGTCCTAGTTTTCATACGATGCAGCCTGTTACTTAAGCGCCCCACGTGTCATTTCTCAAATCTGTAAAAGGGGGGTGAGGACACTTGCATATCTCACAGATTGTCATAAAGGTGGAACGAGGTAGTTAGACATATCACTCTTCCTGCATTAAATTACAAGCGTGACTCTCCCTGTGCTGTGTATACCCAGATAGAAGGAAATGCATCTGATGTACTTTTACATATGCCAACCCCTGGCTTCATCTTCTGTAATATCCCGCTCGGAAGGGACATTCTGTGGCCCTGTTCACTGCTGTGTCCCTAGTGCCGGGAATGGTGCCTGGAATAGTGTGAGTGCCATGTGAATGTGCGTTCAGTGAGTCATGCATGCATCCATTAGAGGGGTTCGATTAATGTCACTTGATGCTTGAATACGGATTTGCTGAAATTTGCACGTGTCCTGCCTCATCTCCAGTGGCTAGTGTCAATAAACACCCGTGGCCTCAGAGAGTATGTGCTGTCCAGTGCCCGCTCCTTTTGCTTGCCAGTGCTTTGTCGTAACTGTTTATCAGCCGGCCTGTCATGTGTTGGCCTCGGCGTCCACCAACAAGCCCAGCTGTTCGGCCTCCTGGCATTCAGCACCACTGCTCATCAGTGGACATCTCGTTCCTTCAGCAGATGCTCTGTTCTCTGCTATGTTGATGTGGCAGCCTAGACCTCGGAAGGACCAGGGGTTGGTGAGTGAGAGCCAGACCGGGTCCCGTGGTGACGTGCAGGGTTCTCCTCTGGGGGAGAGGAAC
>NW_011900502.1:3484-6038 GCF_000151845.1 Pteropus vampyrus | reverse complement strand
TGGTGCTTAGCTTCCAGGGGGTTGCCCCGTCTTCGCATTGGGGCCCAGGTAGGTGCTGAGAATGAGATGGGAGGTCGTGAGGGCACTGAGGGCCCAGGGGAGGCTCAGGGCAGGAGTAACTCCTGTGGGCAGTGGGTCGGGCACTCTCTGGAGTTGATCTTCAGCCCTTCAGAGATTCCTGAACCTGACCTTGCAAGCAGGCATCCATGAGCAGGCCCTCTGAGGCTTGGAGCAGGGACACCGGAACACATTAACATGATCCTGGGTTGAACTTTTGGGCAGAGGAAGGCCAACGGCGTGAGGTATGGGTGGCCAGTGGAGCCGAGGGTGGGGACAGATGCTCTGGGACCCGGGTCCCTCATGGGAGGCCTGGGGAAACTGCTCTGATTGACTCTCTCTCTCAGAGCCTTGCCCATCCGTCAGTTCGGCCACAGCCCAACACTGCGCCTGCGCCCCTCGGCTCACTGACTGATGGTGCACCTTGCTCAAGGTAACACGGGCCTGTACCTCTGAGAAAAACGTTAGCTCCGAAGCAGCCAAACCACGCTTTAAGAAAATGGTACAGAATTGATGATGCTAACAGAGTCTTCATTTAAAAGGAGAAATAAAACCTTCATGTCACCACTGTGTTTATTCCAATTATTAAGGACCTGAAGGAAAATTAACAGTTGCAACTCAGCTGAGCAGAATGTGTGCTTTAATATTCTGTAGCTGTAGAACAAGCAAGGGCTTTGTTGAAACTCCTGTTTTTTTCAAGAGCTGAGCAGTTAGAACCAGACTGTAACAGAACACGCGAAGATTCACAGAGAAGAATATTAGAATGCATCAGCCAGTGAACCAAAAAAACCGAACGTACACTAAAACCGAAAACCAAGAGAACCATTTTTCTGAGCCTACAGATACTAGATAATTAAATCAGCTCTCTCGGATGCCTTATGTAAGCGTATTCAGAGAGTTGCTTAGTTTCTGTGAAATGAGGCATACCTTCCCGAATTTCATTTCCAAACTTAAATTTGAACCTGGAATAAAATTTAATTCCTCACTCACCATGCTATGCATCTGTTGGAAGAAAATTTGAAACAAATTTTCTATTATACAGCACAATCGATGCCAATTCGTCCTGATGTTTCTCATCAACATGTCTTATTTTCTTCTCTGTTCCCATAACTTTTAATTATTTGTGGTGCTCTCCAAACAGACCCTTCTGTTCTTCTCCTTAATGCCTCCTTCTGGCTTGCAATTTATAGATGTGGAAGTCATTTGAGGCTGGAGATCACTGATCTATTACTAAGCAATTCTTTGGGTATTCAAGCCCCTGCCATTAAAAATACAGGGCTCCATCTCTTGGGCTCTCATATTTGGGGTAGGATAGTAGAAAGAAAAGGTTCAGTTCTTAATTAGACAGTAAACATAGATGGAGCAATACGATTTCTTAATTTGGACTTTGAGAAAACAAATTATTGTCTTCATGCCACCACTGCTCCCTGCTAAAATAATTTCCACAAATGTTGGAGGATAAAAATATTTGATTCTTGCTCAGAAATCTCGTCCAATAATTTGACATTGGCACACTCCCACCTGCCTTCGGCACGAGGCCGCCTCTTCCCCAGCCCTGCCATTTCCCCATTCTCGATCCCTTTGGGGTTGTTTAAAATATACGGGCATATCTGCAGCTTGAAAATACTGAAAACATTTCCAATAAGTTTTTATAATTACTGAGGTTTGGGTTTTGGAGAGCAAACTTCTCAAGTGGGCCTCAGACCGTGGAACTTCTTGAGAAACCAGCCAGTCCTCATGTACCTGAAATGCCGGGGTCAGAGCTAGGGCTGACACTAACGGTTGTATCCACTGTGATTCCAATCCAGAACCTTCCTGCTCACCTGCATCTCTCTTTAATTTGAAAGATGCAAGTTCAAGGCGGAACAGCCCCAGAGCTGAGCAGCCAAGCCATCTCCACGGGCTAATTTAGGCCAGTACGTGGTTGAATCCAAAGACTGCACGAAAACCCAGAAAAACACTCACACTCGCGTGGAGCTGATCCACGGCACGTTATCGGGGACTCAGCTGGAATGTCTTTTCTTCCGGCTATTGGGGACCCAGGCGATGCGAGTTGATAGTACATTTTCCCTTTACATTTTTTTTCCATCCCTGAGCGGAGACATGTAATTCTGTGGTTTCTCAAGCCGTTCAACAAACAGAAAACGCCACCCTGTCGCACCCCTGTCTCTATCCCACGGGACGGGCGTTTGCACAGCGAAGTGGACAGGCCCCAGGAACTCGAGAGACGCCGCCTAGCCCTTAGGGTTTGATCGAGTTTTCCACCTTTCTCTATCCTATCTCCAAAAAATGTCAAGGAGTGTTGCGAAATCCTCTAAACAAAACTGATTTTAATTCCCTCTAGTGGAAAACAAACAAACATCCAGCAATCGGGGCGGGGGGTGATGAGGGAAAAGTGGTGAAATCATTGTTTTCTGCTGTAGGTGGTCAACACCTCCAAATGTGAGGATGTTCTCTGGGAACCACCACGCAAAGATTTATTTACCCACCGGGGAGA
>NW_011900502.1:0-1904 GCF_000151845.1 Pteropus vampyrus | reverse complement strand
TTTTTTCTAGATACATATTGCATCGATTAAAACACATGCAGAGCATGGGTTTGTTTTTAAAATATACGAGTACATTACCTGTCTATATCCCATCAATCTGCATCTGCTTTTTACATTCTACCTTACGTTTTTAAGATCTATTATCGCCGATACATATCAATTTTATTTATACTTTTTAAGTGTTATATGGCGTTTCATTATAGGAGAAAATCACATCTTATTTATTTATTTCTATAAGGAAGGATGTTGCAATCATGACCCTTTCTTTTGTTATTACAAATAGCATTGTGACAGACACGGTTGTGTACAGGACCCTCATCCAACTATACGGGAGGTCATCTAGCATGATTTCTAGGACACAGGGTAGGCACATTTTCATGAACGCCACCGAATTTCTCTCTAAGATGCCTTTACCAGTTCACATGTCCAGCGAGTTGTTCGTGAAAGTACCATTTCCCCTACGACCTTGTCGACAGGTCAGGATGGCCCCACGACTGAATTTTACGAACACAATGGGTGGAAAGTGATCTTTCTTCTTCTTTTTATTTGCCTTCCCTGAGCTTGAGTATCTTTTGGTTTGTTTGTTTGCTTGTTTGTTAGCCATTCACATTTCCTCTTCAGACAATTCATTCATGTTTTTTCCACGTTTATTTTTCTCTTTTTGTATTTTGCATACTAATTCCTGGTCTATTTCATGTGTCTCCCAGTGTTTTGCAATCTTTCACCAACAGGAGTTTTTACCGTACAAAAAGTTTTTACTGTACAAGAAGTAAAAGAAGTGTTTCTGTAGAATTTTAAAATTTAAGGCAGTTGAATATATATAGATATACCTTTTTCTTTATTGTTTGGGCTTTATTTGTTTATTTATTTTAGATATTTTTTTCTACTCCTTTATTTTTTAATAGTTTTTGAAGTATATTTTTCACATTTAGGGCTATAATCCCTTTGGTGTACTTATAAAATGTATGGTGTGAGGTACGGATCTAATTGCATTTCTACAGCCCTTTCCCATCTCATCCCTAACCCCATAAGATTTTTTCTTGGATTGTTCCTGCCACTCCAGAGCTGGCCAGTCCTCATCTTAGTTTAATGATCTCTGGGACACATTTCCTTGTGGGCCATAAGATGACTGTCATATAGTTCCAATTAATTCATACTGTGGTACACTTGAGCGTAAACATGGAATTATAGAGAGTAGTTCTGACATGTCATCCAACTATACAGGAGGTCATCTAGCATGATTTCTAGCATGATTTTTAAGCAGTAAGCACAGTTCGGTCTGCTTGGCTACCACAGACCCTCTCTCACATGTACTTAGTACAGGTGTTACGGGCTGAAATGTGTCCCCTGAAATTTATATGTTGAAGCCCTAACCCCCAGTACCTCAGAATGTAACTGGAGATGGGGCCTTTAAAAAGGTAATTAAGTTAAAATTATCTTTTCAGTACTTGTAGGGTGGGCCCTAATTTAATATGGCTGGTGTCCTTATATAAAGAAGAAATTTAGACACAAAGACACACCAGGGGTGTGTGTGCACAGAAAAAAGACCAGGTGAGGACACAGTAAGAAAGTGGCCACGTGCAAGCCAAGGAGAGAGGCCTCAGGAGAAACTAGCCCTGCCAGCACCTTGATCTTGGACTTCCAGCCTCCAGAACTGAGAGACAGTAACTCTCTGTTGTTCAAGCTTCCACATCTGTGGTACTTTGTCTTGGCGGTCCTGGAAAACTAACACAGTGAGATAATCCCCAACAAAAATGGATGACGATGCCTATAATTAGATACAGTTAGATTTAAACCTTTCGACATGGATTTTTCACTTAGCGTAGTGAAAAATATGTAAACAATCCATACTCTAAGCTCACTGAAACAATGGAAGGCAGCCAAGGAAAATGTATGGAGGTCCA
>NW_011900501.1:3954-4274 GCF_000151845.1 Pteropus vampyrus | reverse complement strand
GGCCGTGACTGTCAGCCCCAGAAGTGAAGGCAAAACTGTGAAACATTAGCACCAAGGAGAGAACTTGGAGAACTACTGGACCTGGGTTCTCAACCGTGGCTGTGTGGAATCACCTGGAAATTTTACCAAATGACAGTGCCCCGGCCCCACCTAGAACTTACTAGAATCAGAATCTCCAGGGCGGGGCCCAAGGGTCAGTGATTTTTAAATGCTCTTTAGGTGAATCTAAGGTCAGTCAAGGTTCAAACCACTGCACCAGCCCGGCTTCCTCTCTTCCAGGGGCACTTTCGAGCACAGGAAAGCAAGGTGGCTTCCCCGAA
>NW_011900501.1:0-1979 GCF_000151845.1 Pteropus vampyrus | reverse complement strand
AAGATGAACAACTCTGTGATACTGTTGACTTACATTAAGTTTGTAGTCGATTCATAAAAATACCTAACATTTATTGAGCCGTACTATGGGCCAGCTTCTGGATTAACGCTCTAATGCTAATAACAATAATATTTTCCTCATTTTACAGACAAGGAAACTGAGTCTTAGAAAGATTAGGTAATTCGCCCGACCAAAGTTGCATAGCTTATAAGTGGTAGACCTAGATTTGAACTCAGCTCTGTTCATTCCTCAAGGCTGCACTCTTTACCACCAGGCTCTAGGACCTCCCAGGACTGAAACCATCTGAGGCAAGTACTTGAGTTTATTATCCTTCCATCTGATTAGGCTTCCCTGTATTTACTCAGGCTATCTGATTGAGGATTCAGAGAGCGTAAGCCCATTACTGACAGCCCTACATATGATCCTCTCACTCTCCCTCCTACCTCTGGCCGCATTTGCGCCCTTCCAAAGGGGTAGTAACAGTAATCTGACAGATCGTCATGTGGCTGATTTGCCCACTGGTAAGATCCTGTTGTCCTGGCTGGAGCAGGATGACTCTGAGCAGCACTCTGGACAGCAGGCTAAACCGGATCCAGCTTCGACAGGGCCCGCCAGCCCCTGGAGCTGCTCCAGCCTGTCCAATAGATTTTCTGCAGGATGGGAACTCCCGCACTCTACTGCCAGGAACCAAAATGAGCCTTTCCAATCCCCTCTGCTGTCAAATCCAGAAACTTAAAAGCCTCCTTCTCTCTGCCGACTCTGGAGGGTCCACCAAGCGTCTCTCTCTCTCTCTCTCTCTCTCTCTCTCTCTCTCTCTCTCTCTCTCTCTCTCTCTCTCTCTCTCTCTCTCTCTCTCTCTCTCTCACTTTTCCGTATAATTCTGCATTAGGAACAACTGCTCTCAGGTTTTTAGTTTATTCCATAATGCCTAACACAAGGCTTTACCGTGGGAAGCTGAAAAATAATTGGAGGGTGAACATTCCCCAAACATTTCCTTTTGGGTATGAAATGACAGATTACAAACTACAGCTTACTGACCCATACTCCTACCCCATTTGTACAGCCCCACATCTGTAGCTGACCAGCTGTGAGGTAGCCACTTTGAAATTTCAACACTCACTTCCTCCAAGATCAAAATTATATGTGGGAGTGTGATGACTGAGGGTAGAAATAGGTTTCTACGCTGGCCCATGACATTGCTGAAGACAGTATGTTTGCAAAGAAAATAGTGGTAAGGTTGGTTTTAAAAATCACAATAGTGTTGAGTACGAATAACTGAAACCAGAAAATACTGCATTTGAATAAGAAGTGTGATTGATTAACTTGTGTGCTGAGACTCCTTGAAGATAGGTATGCTTAAAGGTGGCTAAAAGGAGCTCCTAGTCATTTTTCTGGATTTTAAAAAGTTAGAATTAATCTTTCTCTTTTTATGATTGAATCAAAGTGGTCCTCGATTAGATTTCATTTCACTTCAGAACATTGGCTTTTGGGGGTTCTTGGAATCTTAGAACTGAAAAGCACCTTAAAGGTCTTCTCTCCCCTGATGTGGGGACCACCTCTTCTGAAATATCTCTGACAGGTGGTCAGCCAAGCATTACTTAAACACTTCCTGAGGAAGCCTGCTGCATTTTAGTACAGTTCTAATGGTTAGAAAATTCCTTTTACTTAGGGCTGGAATCCAGATACTTGCTGCTGCCCATCACTCCTCCTATTCTTCCCTCCCCAGTCCCCCACTTGAAATCCACCAGTCCTAATTCTCCTTCTCTTCCTGATCTTTATCTAGAACAAAGGAATTTTATTTGCATATAAAATGTCAGATACTTCTTTCCTAAGGTACTACTTAGTGAGAGCCTAGCAATATCTTCTTCATCAATTCTTTTATTAAATCCTTAGAGCAGAACAAAACATTTTGGATTAAATTCGATAATTCTAACTTGTTTAAAGTGATCATTTGTGTGTGTGGTTTTACAGTCTTCTTA
>NW_011900500.1:0-2036 GCF_000151845.1 Pteropus vampyrus | reverse complement strand
GGTTATTAAATTTGGTGTTACATACTTTTTCATAGTATTCTTGTATGATCCTTTGTATTTCTGCGATGTCAGTCGTAATTTCCCCTCTTTCATCCCTGATTTTGTTTATTTGTGTCCTTTCTCTTTTTTCTTTAGTGAGTCTAGCCAGAGGTTTGTCAATTTTATTAATCTTCTCAAAGAACTAGCTCTTCGTTGCATTTACTTTTTCTGTTGGTTTTTTGTTTTCAATTTCATTTATTTCTGTTCTAATTTTGATTATTTCTTTTCTTCTGCTGACTTTAGTCTTCATTTGTTCTTTCTTTTCTAGTTTTTTAATATGAAGCATTAGGTTGTTTATTTGAGCTTGTTCTTGTTTTTGGAGGTAGGCCTGTAATGATATGAATTTTTCTCTTATGACTGTTTTTGCCATGTCTTAAAAGTTTTGATATGTTGTACTATCTTTATCATTTGTTTCTATGTATCTCTTGATCTCTCTTTTTATTTCTTTTCTGACCCAGTTATTCTTCAGTAGTATGTTGTTTAATCTCCATATTATCTGTGGTTCTTTCCACTTTTTTTATATAGTTGATCTCTAGTTTCAAAGCATTATGATCAGAGAATACGGTTGGTATGATTTCAACCCTCTTATATTTGTTGAGGCTATCTCTGTGTCCCAGTATGCGGTCAATCTTTGAGAGTGTTCCATGTGCACTAGAGGAGAATATATAAGCAGCTGTTTTGGGATGGAAGGCTCTGTAAATGTCAATTATGTCCAGTTGGTCTAATGTGTCATTTAAAGATGTTATTTCCTTATTGATTTTCTGTTTGGATGATCTGTCCATATCCGACAGTGGGGTATTTAGGTCTCCTACTACGATAGTGTTTTGTTCTGTTCCTCCATTTAGTTCTGTTAGTAATTGTTTTACATATTTTGGGGCTTTCTGATTGAAAGCACAGATATTAATAAGTATTATGTCTTCTTGGTGCATGATTTCCTTTATCATTATGAAGTGTCCCTCAGTATCTTTACCTTTTTTTATTTTAAAGTCTATTTAATCTGATATTAGTACTGCTACTCCTGCTTTTCTCTGAATGCCAATTGCCTGAAACATCATTTTCCACCCTCTCACTTTGAGTCTATATTTGTCTTTGGAACTGAGATGTGTCTCCTGGAGGCAGTATATGGTTGGGTTTTGTTTTTTGATCCAATCTGCAATCTGTGTCTTTTTATTGGTGAGTTCAATCCATTTACATTTAGGGTGATTACTGAAATATGAGGTTTCTTATAGCCATTTTATCTTTTGATTTCTGGTACCTCAGTGTTTCCATTGCTTTCTTGTCCTTGTGTTCTGTTTTCTTTATTTTGGTTGGCTTTTGTGGGTTTTGCTTCTGGTCCTTCTTGTTTTATGTTATATACTTCAGTTCTAAATCTTTGGCCTATGGTTACCATTACAAATATGCGTGTGCCTTATCTCCATTCCCCTTTGCAAATCTGGATCTTTGAATCCTCCCCTTTTCAATCATTGTTGCCTCATTTTGTCCCTATGTATGCTGAGTGTTCATTACTATCTTGCTATAGCAAATCTCTTCTTATTTTAAGTGTATAATGCCTTGTTTATAGTAAGGGTTGTACTCCTCTGCTTTTATCAGCCTGCTAGTCACCTTACTCTTAATTACGCTTTTTTTTTTTTTTTTTTTTGGTCATTTTGTTTTAGGTGAGCTGACCTCTTTCAGTATTTTCTGTAGTGCAGGCCTCGTAGTGGAGAATTCCCTCAATTTTTGTATGTCTGGAAAATCTTTATTTTTCCTTCATTATCTAAAGGAGGGCTTAGCTGGATACATTATTCTAGGCTGGTAGTTCCTTTCATTTAATAGTTTGAATATCTGGTTCCACTCCTTTCTTGCTTGTAGGGTTTGTGCTGAGAAGTCCGACGATAATCTAGTACGTTACTATCTTCTTTTCCCTGGCTGCCCTGAGAATTCTCTTTGTTGTTGATTTTTGATAATTTTAATACTTTGTGTCTTGGTGAAGGCCTTTCTGGGTTGAGATAATTGAG
>NW_011900499.1:2380-4559 GCF_000151845.1 Pteropus vampyrus | reverse complement strand
AAGGACCCTTCTGGGTGTAAGACAAAGGGCCTCCATTCCGCGTGAGGGTGTGCTGTCTGATCTCCGCTGACATGTGTCATCTCATTTCCAACACATGTCATCCCATTTTTCAGTGGCAGACAGTGAAATACCAAACTTGTGCCATATTAAATAGCTAGGAAGGGGCGGAGCTGGAGCTAAAGTTTCCCCAGAAGCCTGAACATTTTCCACTAAATCAATTGCTCTGCCCCTCTAGCCTTAATGGGTATTTCTCACATAAATGCCCAGGAAAGAGAATGATTAGTTTTTGGAACACCTTTTTTTGTGCCAAGAAATTTGCATATTTTAAAATATTTTGCCTGCACGACAATTCTAGGGGTTAGAGTGTATGCCAGTGCGTGGTGGGGGTGGAGGGCAGTTACAGTATTATCTCCTTTTTATGTCACAGCAAACCAAGGATTGTGAATTGTAGGGGGAAAGGGGTCCTTCAGGGGCACATGAGAATCCGCTGGAGCTGCGGGGTAACGATGTGACAAGTACCTCCAGATAATATGGCTTCTGGCCTCTGTGAACTGATAAAATTCCCCCAAACCGTCACTCAGCTTATTCCTGTTACGGACGGCACAATGCCACGTGTTGTCCAAGTGAATGTTAGTTTACCAGAAGAAAAAGATGAAAAGTTCAACCTTTCCTCCTTTTCCACGTGCTTTCACAGGGGCTCACAGTCAAGTCTGTGGCTCTCCCCCCGCTCCGCCTGCCTTGGCCGGGCATTGGGGCTGGATGTGCTGGCGTGGGGGAGCTCTTCACAGGACTTCCTGAGATGGCTTCTGACCCTGTTGAAAATCGGTTGTCCTTTCAGCAAAGATTCACGGGCTGAAAATTTTTCTATAAAACAGATCGATATGAAGCAAAATGGCCTAATACTCCCCTTCCCCAAGTCTGCTTTCCTTCAAGAGTTTGTTGGGTCGGTTGAATAAAGGATGTGATTCCAGCCCTCATTGTTATGTCCTGGCGGAGCATGGGTGGGCTAATGACCTCAAGGCAAGACCGATCAAGGAGCAGCCAGACCTGGAATGGGTGTGCCTGTGGGATCGAGGCGGCTCTGGGCGGGAGGACGTAAACCTAGCTCGAGACTGAGTATGGCAGAATGTGGTCTCTAGACTGGAGAGTCTCAGGGGCAGATTTCAGGCCAGCAGTTGGCTTGTTGGGTTGGTGAAGGCATGTGTAAGGGGGCTGCTCCCTGTCCCACTAAGCGTTAGCATTCACGAAGCTGGGTTTGGCCCGGCTTCCTCTAGTAACCCAGAAAGTCAGTTTGGGGTGAAGCATGCTAGGAAGCTGAGAGTTAGAGCCTTAAGCTGAGGGAGGAGTTTCCCAGAGAGGACCCTGGAAGGAAATCTTACTCTGCTTCTGGGGTGGGAGTAGGCGGTGGGTGTGAGGGAGGGTCTCCCACACAGGGCACAGACCTGTTCATCAGGTCTGCCGGGGGACTCAGTCTAGGAGAAGCTTCAAAGTGCCCCAGTGAAGGGATTTATGGGTGGTGAAGATGAAAATTATGATGTGACAATAGCAGTGATACTCAGAGCCTGTGCTGTCTTCTGACCCCTCATCCTTCTTTGTCATTTCCTTGGGGGAGGAAACTTTGCCCTTTGGTTTCCTGACTTAGAAAAGTTTTCTTTTATCTCGAGCGTCCAGGAATCATATGTCAAAAGGTAAATAAAATATTGGAAACACATCATGGAAACAAGGTTAGCGAAGTCAGTACCTTTTTGGTTTTTTACCTGACTTTCCTTATCCTGGTATTTGAATTAAGCAGGCAAGAGGGCTTTAGAACAAAGACTATGGGATGATTAATTGAATGTTTACACTTAAATGAATATATAGATTGAGTTCTCATGTGAAACTTCAAAGTACTAGAGATAGGAAGGGAAAATAAAAAAAAAAAGGTAAAATATATTAACCTGCTTTATTCCTAAGTGACTGAGCCCAGAGTTCAAAAGCCTTTTACTACGTTTTATGCATTTAAACATCCAAAAAAAAAAAAAAAAAAGGCAAACGAACAGGACAAGGTGGGTCGTATTTATTAGTGCTTGTTTGTCTGATTGTGGGCTCACTGAATGCTCACAACATTCCTAGTGAAATGTGTCTTACTGGCCATGTCGATGAAGAAATGGTGGCTCAGAGAGGGTATGTGGGCTGCCCC
>NW_011900499.1:0-345 GCF_000151845.1 Pteropus vampyrus | reverse complement strand
TCTAGTTCCTAAGCACGGCAGGGTGTTTTCAGTTTCTCTGAGGGATTTCATGAAGTTCTCAAAACTCAGTGGGTTATAATTCACTTCACTTAAAAAGCGAACACATGAGGAGTCTGCTGGGAAATGAAGTCAACGACAGGCTGCCTCAACTCCGAAATGACTGGAAATGATTCAGGAAATGCAAGTTAGGCGGCAGCGCGAGAAGCAAGGACGAGCGTGCCTTCGACCATCTCCCTCCTGCCAGGAAACAACTCCCAGCTATGCCCCCGGTAATCACCGCAGCAGGCGACACGAGAAACGCAAATGTGATGAAAATGTGAAGGGCTGAAGCGCAGCATGCCGTGG
>NW_011900498.1:3448-5331 GCF_000151845.1 Pteropus vampyrus | reverse complement strand
TATCATGGCTGACTTAGTCAAACGCGGTGCTGAAATTGAGCTTTATCTGTAGATTCTTCTGTTGTAACAATTTGGAATCCTAGCCATAATGGATTTTTTTTTCTTCTGAAATGCACTAATTCCCTCATTAGAAACTTTCCTGGTGTAAGTGGACTGTACCTAAGATAAAATAAAGGGTTCTCTAGATTCAGAGTCATTCACAACTTACTATTATTCTGTATTGATCTTATTTCTAGTAGACGAGAAATTTTCAACATTTCACAGGCAGTCTGTATTCCCATAAATATTGCTTGACTGCTGTAAGAGCCTGTTGGCATGGCTGATTTCCAAACTGATTGGAAACATACCCATTTGCCTTGGCAGGGGGTAGAAAGGCAGGATAGCCCCTCACAATCCCACAATGACGGTGTGTGAAGCAAATTCTCCCGTTTGGAATTTATTTACATCAGCCTTGAATCTGTGGAACATTTGATACGATTTTACCATTTTCTTCTCATGAAAGGTAATTTTCTGGGTAAAATGTAACTCGAACATTACAGAACTACTAGGATTTTTTTTTTTAAATAGTAGCAAAGATGTTCTCTAAAGTCATAGTACACTTTACCCCCAAATGAAAAACAGTACGAATTATGTCTACATTAAATATTTGGAAAATCTCAGCAATGACAACGGCAAGACACATTTCTTTCAAGATACATGAAGCTAGTTTGGTCAGATTCATAGGCATAACCCACAAGTGACTCTAGCGTCATTTCGCTGTAGAGCCCCCCACACCCGTCTCACCCATCGGGGCATGGAATGACTGGCCAGTCATCAAGCTCCATTACTGCTCTTGCGTAGCACGGGCCGGCTCTGCTCTGTCTTTAGGGAGCTGCTCCCCTGTCAGTGGCACGTATAAATTTGGTTTTCTATAGTATTTTTTTTTTCAGATAATGCTCCTTTTCATATTCTTTAATTCAATAAGTATTTATTGAGCCCTTACTATATTTTAGATGCTTGCTCTGCAACAGTAAAAACAGAAGAACCATACGGAGGTTATATTCTAGTAAGGAGACAGTAAATGAAATAAATCAGTAAATACATACGGTATAGTAAATGGTTATAAGTGCTGAGATGAAAAATAAAGCAGGGAAGGGGACCGGAAGGGCGCGTGCGTGCGTGTGTGTGTTGGCAGAAGGCTTACAGTTTTAGAAAGTGAGTTTCAAGTAACCCTGTGTTTAAAACTCAAGCTTATGCGCTTTTACTTTATTGGTGAGAAAATTCCAGGGAAGCAAGAGTGAGGGACAGGAGCAGTGAGGCAGGAAGGGCGTGAGAATCAAGGCAAGGCTGTGTTCCATGGACGTCACTGCTGGGTGTCAGAGGCAGACGATCACTGCATCTCCCGGGCTGACTTCCGAGGGGCCCTAAGAACCATTATGTCTCAGGGTCTCAGTCTGAAGGCAGGAAGGGAAAAGAAATAGACCATGGGCTCCCGTATCCCTTTGGGATGTTAACTTCGCCACAGTTCTGGTGCATGTGTGTGGGCAGCAATCAGGTCCTGTGTGGCATCTGCTACCTTGCACAGGTGGGGAAGCTCTGAAGTGTGACATGGGGGGCATACAGTGTGGGCGTGACGGGAGGTGTTGCTGGGTTGTGCCCACACTACACTGGTGGGAGCCCCCCAACCCCCAGGGTCAGTGCTGCAGTGGCAGCTGGAGCAGAACTAGTGGCCAAGAGCCCTGGAAACAAGAGAAACCAAGAGTATCTGAGTTTTCAGGTACTGCATATGAGGTGGCCAGGGATGGGAGGCCCACCAGGAAGGTGACATTTGCATAAAGTCCAGAAGCTATGTCATTATTGGGAGAAGAGTGTTTTAGGCAGAGAGAATCCATGTCAAGGCATTC
>NW_011900498.1:0-323 GCF_000151845.1 Pteropus vampyrus | reverse complement strand
CTGTGCTGTGAGTCTAATCCCAGGGAGCACAGGAAGTACCAACACTCGATTACACCCACGCAGGTCCTTCAAACTCTTTCCACTAATCCTTCCCGCCCTGAGCTCAAGGCTGAGGGTCTTGAACCTGACACAGTGAGTTGGAAGCAAAGTTAAGAAGAAAGAGAGGGCTTCCTCCCTTCTGACTAAGATGCTCAAGGCTCTTCCTCCTCCCCTCTCATCCCAATAAAGTTCCCAACCTAAGTCAGGCCCAAGTGAGGGAAAAGTGAGGCACTCTAAATAAACACAAGAAAAATAAAAAATAAAAATATGGGTAAGAGATTGCA
>NW_011900497.1:4575-6799 GCF_000151845.1 Pteropus vampyrus | reverse complement strand
GGAACTCCCCCTACCAGCACTCAATGTTCTGCAAAGTACAAAGATTGTGTCAGCATTTCCATTTTAAACCCCTAATTTCATAGGCTTATGGCTCAAGTCATAAAAATTCACTCTGGGTTGAAATTTGGCATCCAGTCTCCTAGCTGTTCTTCAGCTGTATGCTCAAAAATGGGGATGTTTCTGATTTGAGGCATTTTGGGGACTTCTATAAACACTCCCCAAAACTTAGTGTGCTAAAAATGGGTTTCTATGCAATTGAGTTGGTCTAAAATGCAGCATGCCTCTGTGAATTTGCAGAAAATATATTTTGAAAAAGTAATATTGTTTCACCAGAATATGGATTTCCTACACACTGATCTAGGGCAGTGGAGGTGAGTAGAATCCAGTGTTATTGCATATTCTGAGTAACATGTCACGTGACCTTCACTGCCCCTCACCAACAGGGGCTGGAGCTGTTCTTCCCTTGAAAGACATTTGAATTTCCAACTGGAGGCAGCTTTGTAGAGGGTTGGAATCAACAATCGGTTCAGGTTTTTGCAGATTATTTGACCTTGACCAATAGGTATTTAAACCTATACTTTCCTTGCCGGTTTGGTACAAACAGAAAAGATAATAAATTGACCTTTATTGGCAGCAGCTTACTAGTTACTCGGAGACAGGAAGGTATCTGGAGTAGTCATTAGTGAAAATTCCTCTTGCCTCTTCATTTTAAGATTTCCACTCATTCTACTCATTCCCTAATACCTCTCACTGGCCACTGAAGCTAGCAAAAACGTTCAAAATATTGGGTACATTAAAAAATAAATTCTCGAGAGAAAGCACTCAAGAGTGACATTATAAACCCCAAAGTTTGAGAAAGCAGACAAGTGACAAGGAGCTAATAATTCTACAGGTATGGCAGGGGTCCCTGAGAATTGTAAGAACTTGAGTCAGATGCTTAGCTCAATAATACTCAAGCAGCTCGGCTCCTCGTAACAGTCAGCCTGACCTGAGGGCAGTTGGAAGAGTCTGGTCTTCTCGAGTGCCGGGACGTTGGCAGCTAAGGGAGAGGAGCGATGGCGGTCACCCAGGCATATGCCCCAGCTGCAGGAATGGCAGGGTAGGAGCATGTAGGACCTAGGCAGGAGGTTGGCCCTGGTTCCCAAACAGTCCCGGAGACTTGGGAAGTTGAGGCTTATCTCGGGGTAGAAAGGGAACGTCTGGCCTTGGCGCCTGGTTTGGGAGTGAGAAGAGGAATCCATGGCTCTGAGCCCCAACCTCAAGCTGCCAGCGTGATTTCCATCTCTGGAAACAAGGTTTCTATCAACAAAGGGATTTTCAGAAACATCTTCTTCATTAATGGAGGCACTTCTGAAATGTCTATGGAACAATTAGGGGTCCATCAAACCCGAAGTTTAACTTTTACTTTTTAAATGTCAAAAGCAAACTGCAGATCTACCAACAGTTAACAATTTTATCTCTGCTGTCTAATCCTTTTATCCACTGCAAATTCCATTCCAAAGGGAGTCATTAAGGTAAAGTCAAAGTGTTTGATGAGTACTAACTGATTAGGGAGGGGAAGTTAGTGAGGTTCCTGTTAAAGCAAATGCATTTCTAAGCCCATAATATCTCTTTCTTCATATTTTTACATTATGCATTCAAAGGAATGTGTCTAAAGTATGTATTAAGGAGAAGAATAGCAAGATAAACACTTATGTACCCAAAACTCAGGCTAAGGACACCATCTATACCACCAAAGACCTCTGTGTGCTCCTCCTCCATTTAAATTTTTTCTCTCTCTTTCCTGAAGGTTACTCTGAATATACTGAATGTCATGTTTATTACAACTTGACTTTATTTTTTTTTAGCATGTGGATCATCTTTGTGATTCAATTATACTGCTCAGGTTTTTTTAATTTGAGCTTCATAAAAATGGTATCATACTGTATGTATGATACCATGCTCGCAATATTCACCTGTGTTGATATGCATAACTAAATTCATTTTCACTGTTGTATATATCCCATCGTCTGACTATACTAAAATTCATTTAACCGTTGCTTTCTTGATCAATTTTTATTCGATTCCAGTGTTTTGCTATTTCAAACAATCCTGCTTTGAACATTACTGTACCTGCCCCCTGGGGAACATGGCAAGAGTTTCTCTAGGGATTTATTTCTGCTAAGTCATAGAGTTTGCATAACTTCAGCATCCCAAATAATGCCAAATTATCTTCCAAGTGGCT
>NW_011900497.1:0-1765 GCF_000151845.1 Pteropus vampyrus | reverse complement strand
TAGTTTCTTCATGGCAGTTAGCATGTTCAGCCCCCCGTGATCTTTGGCCAAAAATCTTTCCTCTGCCACTCTCCCCAGACTTGCATCTGCACACTTGGCCTATGTAAAGACTATAGTATAGAAATAATTGTTGGCCAGAGCTGCTGATTTTTTTTTCTTTTCTTTAAATACTCAGAGATATTAATACCGTGTGCTTAACCATTCCAAATCAACTCACTCATCATGCTTCATATATTTGTCAAATGAAAAGCCATTATTATTTTTACAAACATAGAATCTTAGGAAGGATCATTTATGACAAAGTACAGCTGGACATTCAGATTTCCATTTTGTCAAGCACAAAGTTTCACTCACAAATGCCACCTAGATTTTCATTCAAATTCTCTCTCTCTCTCTGTCTCTCTCTCTGTCTCTCTCTCTGTCTCTCTCTCTGTCTCTCTGTCTCTCTGTCTCTCTGTCTCTCTGTCTCTCTTTCTTTCACTCTCCATTATCTCCTGCACAGGTATTGCTTAGTTACTATAATCTACTCAGAGTAGCCAGCTCTGATGGAGATGAATCTGGAGCAGTTGCAATGCTGTTTTGGTTAAAAGTCTCCAATTCCATCTTTTCTGCTCTTTATCACAATTTAGGAAGTTTTCTAAGGCCTTTCTCCTTGATCAGTCTTTCAATCTATTACCCTCGCCCTGGTTAGCACTAGGATTTATGATCTTAGTACAGTGATAAGATACTCTAGCATCTGTGCTGTTCATTCTTCCTTTGGTAAAATTTACTTTTTAGTAAACATACCAATTACCTGGTCACCTCAGTTAGGATCTCAGATAATTTTTGAAAGCCATTCACTCCTTTATTTTACAATTTCTCCTGCTTGATCAGTTGTACTGGTTCAGTTACCACACTCCCATTCTGAATTACTTTAACAAATTCTTTATTCATTCATTTAATCAAAAAATGTTGAGTATTAAGTTTTGCTTTTTAAAATGTGCTCTTAATTTACTCTTGCAGAAAACATTGGTCTTAGTAACTCATAGCACATTTATCTATGTGTTGTGGGTATGCACATTGCTTTTATTATATATACATTCAGATACTTCTATCTCATTCTACTTTCCTTAATATCAAAGCCCTCCCTTGACATGGTGATTTTCAATGTTTCTGTGGTTCTTTGTATATAGCACTCTTACTGCATGTATCTTACGCAGCTGCTGCTTTGTATCATAGTTATGATTTTACTTGTGTTATCTCCTCTTCTAGATTATAAGTATAACCTAAGTGACTGTCTGCCCCCTTTCAAAGATCTCTTTCTTCTGATAACCTTGAGGAAAGGGAGTTTTGTTTCAGGGCTACAGTCTTAAATTGTCCTTCCGCCACACTGCTGCTACCAGCCACACTGGCCTCGAGGAGGAGTGATGCTGAGAAGGCTCCATTTCTTTTTGGTGCCCTCGCCTTTAGTTTCCTTCAACAACGTTTCTGCAAGGCTGTTATGGATAGTCTATTTTTATGAAAGTCACAGAAGGGCTAACAACATAGCACAGCAAACAACTTGGAACTGAACGTCACTGTCCAAGGGTCTTCAGGTCATCTCCATTACAGAGAATTTTTCCCAGATGAAAAAAAAAAAAAAAAAGGAAGTTTCCTTTCTTCGGTTGTAACTTACTGCAGTCTGCTTAGCTCCTCTTTCCTCCCTATTCTTTTCTTATGTTTCCAGACATCTCTATCTTGTGATCCCATCCCATCTCTTTCACAATAACTCCCTGTAGAAACTCAA
>NW_011900496.1:5748-7569 GCF_000151845.1 Pteropus vampyrus | reverse complement strand
CACCGTGGCATCCCCTGCATCCCAAACCGACCCTCCCATAATTGCTAACAGTTGTATTTTGTGAAATAATTTTCCCCCTTTTCTTTCCACTGTTGGAACTGACTTTGGATCTTCGATATACTTCTGTTATTGTGAAGACATAATTAAACCTTGACTCACTTATTCGGTCAAAAATTCATACCATTTTACTTTGATCCAGGTTTCGTGTGAGAGCTGGTATTTACTAGCAGCTGCCGTATGCGATTACACTATCAGTAATCGGATTTCCTTGGCTGGCGTCCATTCTCTCCCTTCTAGACGGGTAGCTGGAACCATCTGTTCGACTCTTCCGAGCCTCCACGTTCTCACCTGATGTGATAACTAACTCTTAGGACTGTTAGGTAGCATGGCGTAGTATTTGGGATAGCGCCTGACACACGGTAAACAGGAAGTAAACGCCAATTATGATCAATATTCTGTGCGACCGGTAGGTTATGTTATGCCTCTTCCCTGAAGGAGTACGTTCCACCGAGATACAGAAATTCTAACTAGCTGAATCCAGAGACCTAAAGTCTCTGGATGACATGAGGCAGGGAAGAAATGAGGTCGAATTCTGGGAGCAGAAGTGAGAACAGCGAAATGAGCACGGGCGTGAAGGACGGCCTCACCGGCAGATCCGGAGGAAGTTAGACAAGAAAAAGGAGAAAGAGCAGCGTGAAGACGGGGAGGCGGTTCTGGAGCGTACTTAGATTTTTACAAAGTATCGAGTACGTTGTTAAAAACTTTAACGACAGGAGCAGAGGAAGGGCAAGCGCTGCCAGCTCAGGGATGGTTGCCCTAGAGCGTCAGAAAGGAAAAACAGAAAGTGGCTGGTGTTTACCAATCACCCAAGAATTAAGACGTTACCTTAATTCGGGCATCGAACAGTTGAAGACAACAGCCAGATTGTCAGAAAGATTTTCGAGACAAAGAGTAGGACCTGAGATTTTGCTCAAGGTCAAGGAAGAATTCGGCAGAGAGGCATGAAAAACAGCATTTCTGCGGAAAATCGGGCGCGTGGCGGCAGAGGGGGAAGACTGTGCAAGTGCATCGGACACCCCAGTCCAGCAGGGCGGAAGGGTCCAGAAAAGACAGGAGGCAGATAAGATTGGGGAGTAAGGTCGTGGGTGGAAACTGAGAAATTGATGAATGCAAGGAGCTCCGTTCCACGCTGTGGACTTGCTGGACGCTGCGCGTTTGGCCGGCCTGCTTGTTTTTACCTGAACAGCGGCATGATCCGGGCGAGGTCCTAGTGAAGCCGTTTAGGAAGCTGTTGTGACGGATCCGGCATCAGCCGAAAAGACTCAGGATGGAGCAGAATGAAATTGCCTCGCGCCTGGTAGAGCGGCCGTGCCGACGAAGACCAGAGACCACAGTGCTGGCGAAGATGTGGAGAAAGGGGGGCCTCGTGCGCTGGGGCTGGGCTTGCAAAGTGCTGCAGCCACCGCGGACAACGGGGTCGGGTCCTCGAACAGGAAACGCAGACCCAGCGCGTGCCCCGGCACTCCCACGGCGGGGCACGCATCCAAAGGAAATGAAGACATATCTGCACCCCCACGTTCACCGCAGCGTGATTCGCAACAGCGAAGACGTACCAACAGCCTAAGTGTCCAGAGATGGGTGCGTGGATAGAGGAAAATGTGATACGCGAGATATTTTATACACGAAGGAAATCCTGCCGTTCGTAGTGACGTGAATGCATCTGGAGGACATTACCCTGGGTGAAATAAGTCGCACACCGGACGCAGAAAGACAAAACCTGCACGATCTCACCTGTACGTAGAAGCTAAAGTAGCCGAATGC
>NW_011900496.1:0-1778 GCF_000151845.1 Pteropus vampyrus | reverse complement strand
CACGCGGGCCGTATTTCACTGGAGCATGTGTTACGGCCCAATTGGATACTAAAAACCTTGAAAGCCTTTTAAAGAGTGAGGCTCTCTAGAGAAGTTATTTTTAAAACGTGCCCTTCATCCTGGGCCTTCGACCCTAAACTCCGTCAGCCCGTGGCAGGCTGAGGGCTGAGAGAAACTCCTCAGATCGGGGCCCCGCCCCAATGAAACGAAGCATTCGCTCCCAGCTTTCTGCGGTCTCCAGGTTTGGGGTTGAAGCTCGTAGCAAGAATCCAATAGCATCACTGCCCTTTGTACGAGGACCAGCTGTCTGCTTTCGCGAAGGGCGTCAGTTCATGAGCCAAAGGACGCCGCGTGACGACAGTGTCCGCGGCCGTGCTAAAGCCGCCTGCTGGGTGGGAACAGCTTCCCATTTCTGAGATTGAATATTGAGCTGCTTCGCACCTTACAGAGATCCAAACGCCGAAGCGTCACAACCGGAGAGTTTGGGAAGGTGTTTAGACATTGGTTTTTGACAGTGACGGGTGAAGGCTGGCGCCAAATTATTTAGACTTAAATATCTAATATGCTGGAAAAATTCTGCAGCTCACATCGTTTTCGAGAAGACTGTTACCTGTTCAACGTGTAAACCTTTAAAGGTTGAACCGAAGGTTAAAAATGGCCAAGATCCAGCCGAGAGATGGGAAATAGAAACCTCAGCAGCTATTTCACAGGAAAATTTCACACGAGGATCTATTAACTAGTAACAGGGAGGTACCTACTTCAAAGGGTGAATGAGACCGCAGAAGGGTATTGGAATGGAAGGCCTTGGGACCCACGGCTATTGCTGTGGCCGAGGGACTCCAGGGCAGGAACGCGGACGGCGCGTCTCCCCCGGGCTGAGCGTCACAGCCACTGCGGAGACCGTGGCTGCCGCCGGAGGCGTGGCGGGAAGCGTGTCGGGGCGCCGCTGGGCTGGGGATACTGAGCGGGCACCCCCTGCTGGGGCGCCAGTTAGCATGGACGGTCCCCACGTGGTGCTGACCCCCGCCCCCCGCTGCCACAGCCTCACGTGGGCACAGACCAAGGAGCGACGTCTGCGAGACCCGGCTCCACGATCACGGAGCAAACGTCCGGAACCGGGACTGAGCGCCGAGAGGCAATAAGCCGATATTTATCGGGAGGAAAATCCAGCCCCACGCGGCTAAAATGCTAATATGAGTATCGGGCGCTTGGAAATCCTAATGCAGACCTTTTGTTTTCTTACAAAAAGTAATGACAGTAAATATTACAGCAGCAAGTTCCAGAGATGTGAAGCATTCGATGCGAAACGCATCTCCCGGGCGGCGACCGACGCTGTGCCTTTTCGGGGCTCACGGTGCAGTGGGGTGAAGGGGGAAAGGGGGTGACAGGGCCGCGTGTCCGGACGGGAGGACGAGCGAGGAGCGAGGAGAACGAGACGCGCCCGTTTGCGGCTACGTCGGGTTCAGACCCGGAGATGGTTCCGGCGCCGACGCTCCTGGGACGAGTCACCGCGAAAACTGCGGCGTCGAGAAATTCAGACGAATTCGATCCCGCCCAAAGCGGGGGGCGGGAATGGCCGCTGGATGGAGCAGAGGGGCTGGTCCCGAAGGGAAGGGCGAGCGGGAAGAAAGCCGTAGAGACCGGCCACGCGGCGGGAAGAGCGGAGAGCCCGGGAGCGTGAGTCCCGCAAGATGCAGAAGGGCCGCCGGCCAGCAGTGGCCCGCGGGGGGCCGGGCACCCCGCTCGCGGGCCGGAGCTCGGCCTCCGGGAATGGATGA
>NW_011900495.1:5171-5778 GCF_000151845.1 Pteropus vampyrus | reverse complement strand
GCTGAAATCGAAAAGATTTAAAAATAATTAAAAACAGAAACAAAAGAAAAACCTCGAGAGTTGCCGTTTAGGGGGTGTCCCTTCTCTCTCACGCTGTTCAAAGCGCTAAGCCTTTAGGAGTATGTAGCGATGTCGTGTCTGAGGATAGCACTCGGTTTTATCTATTTATTTTTTATTTATTTATATTGTTTGTTCTGTTTTGTTTTGTTTTTAGTTGTCATCACTGGATTTGTCTCTTGGTCAAAACAAGTTCGCTATTAGAGTGTTCCGCTTTTTTTTTTGTTTTTTGTTTTATTTACAGCTTTTTGAGGGGCGCGATTTTTAAGTTACATTGATTGAGGCAAAGCTGGGTAATAGCTATAGATTTCGCGTGTGTGGCTTTGTAATACGGCGTTGGCATGATGCTCAGCAGCCGGAGGCTGGGCTCCTTCTGTCCCCGTGTATTTGACCCCTTTGCCCTTAGAGTTTCTAGTTCTTGAAGGTAAGACTTATACTTCATGGTTATTCCTGCATCCCTGCGCGTGCCAACCGCACGCTGGCGTCAACGTAGCCAAGCGTTACGTCTGGATTTAATTTCCCGTTGGGTGGGGCCGGATCGGTCTCGTTG
>NW_011900495.1:0-1356 GCF_000151845.1 Pteropus vampyrus | reverse complement strand
GCATAGCGTGTGTTCGTTCTAAGTACCTCCATGTCCTCAGCCAGTGGGATGGCTGCTCCTTCCGGGACCCGCGCGGCTGTGAAATAGTCACATTCATAGAGACATGGAGTGGAAAGGTCGCTGGGGGCTGGGAGACGGGGGACGTGGGCGGCCGACGGTCGATGGGTAGAAAGCTTCAGTTACGCCGGGGGACAGAGGTCGAGAGAGCGGCCATGTGTCGCCGTGTCTAAACATACTATATTCCACACTTACAGATCGCAGAGGGCGGAGCTCATGTTATGTGTTCTTACCACAGTGGAAAACCAAGAAAGGATTTCCAACACTAAAAAACAAAACAAAACGCGATGACTAAATGAATAAGTATCTGAACTTTTCTGTAAATACAACCACGCACGTATAAAATGTATACGACGCATGGATGTCTTGGTGACTTGGGTGACAGGAGGCATCTCAGACACATAAAGGAGAGCCAAGCTTTGTGCTTGCTGTACACCATCTGTCCTGGAGTTGTGGACTGGCTGGACGGGTCACAGTCCCCCTCGCCCCGTAATTACTGTCATGAGGGGTGGGTATCTTGCATGCGGGCTGCTCTCCTCAAGGTTCAGAGGGCCAGTATTTGTAGGCGGTGACAGACCGCAGTGCACGCGTGGAGCAGAACACGGATTCCGCTGGTGCGGACACAGCTGTCCCTGGATGCTGTGTTCCCGGCGTTGGGTACCAGAGCACGTTCACTTGTTTCGGTGACTCATGCTACGCCTCCAACCTGACGTGAACTCGACCTTTCACGGGTCACGGCGAAGGCTGAGTTAGAGAGCTGTGTGGCGTTTCGGAGTGGCCACAGCAATCGTGTCTCACGCCTCAGTCCTGGATATGACACCGATTAAAAATTGAGTGTCATTGCGAAAATGCGTGTGTCCAGGGGTTGACTCGGAAATGACCCCAGACTTGCGTCCGTCTTGAAGAAAGAAAGGCAGAGGATGTTCTGGAATGATGGGTAAGAGGCGCAGACAGTTTCGTTTTGACTGGAGTGGGTAGCGGGGAGCGCCCCTTGGTCATGGTGTTCACAAAAAAGTAAAGAGACAGAAAGAAACACACTTTCGACTAAATCACTGATTTGGGACATCGAAAACGCATTCGCCCATCAAATCATTCGCAAGTAGCATGGGGTCCCGGAGCGCTGCCCGGTGCACCATTTGCAAGTCTCACGGCTGTTCGCGCATCATGACGCTTGGTGCGATTCTGGCTTCTTCGCTTAGATACAATGAAGCTTCTTTCCTGATATAATGGAGTGGTTTTTTGGGTTTTTTTTTTTTTTTTGATGGGAGGGTGTGCCGTCCCTACCTGTCCATCTTGGCG
>NW_011900494.1:4987-6947 GCF_000151845.1 Pteropus vampyrus | reverse complement strand
CCAGTCCACGGCCCAGGGATTGGGGACCCCTGTCATAGATGATCAGGATCATATAATATGGTAACTGGTTGAGATCATATTTTATTCACAAAATGCCCAGTACTCAACAGAATACTAGGTTGACAGGTTTTACAAATAAAATAAGCCGCAGAGATTATTCAGAAAATAAACTTCAAATATGCATGTAGTCCAAACTTGATGCAGTGTAAGGACATAATTGGTAATTATCATATTTAACTGGATAGGCAATTTATATGTGAAACTTTTCTCATTATAACACACTTCAATGCTTCAGTGCCTAGAAATGAATAGAATTAGATACAGAAAAATTTACAAAAATGCCCTAAAATTATAAAGGCAACTTTCCTAATGATTTTTCTTCTTAAGGTAATTTAAAGGAGGCCTGTTCAATTTGAATTCAGAGACCTTTTTTATTTTTATTACTTTGGTAAGGAAATCAACTCTACTTATCTTAAATATAATTCTCAGTGATTAATAATTCTGTCCCCAAAATGAATGGAAAGTGATAATGAAGAGCCCTGTCGGCTTTATTGATAATAATAACATGAAATTATTATTATTACTTTCATGTATGTCATGTTGGCAAATTGTATAGTTATCAAACAAAATATGTATTACATTTAAATCACTTTTTTTCCAAGAAATCTGATTTTCCAGCTAGAAAAGACAGATTATTATACATTTCGATGTTAGTGTCAGGAGTTTAGAGGCTTTGAAAAAACATTTACAACAGTAATAGTGACAGGATATGTCTTTTGTTATTTGGACATTGCCAGCATACATACATTTGATTATTAACATTGATTATAAACCTAGGTATTGAGGCACTAGGCTTTGAGGATTACTACCTTAGGAAATTTATATGGGGGGGAGGTGGGAACAAAACTCTTTATATTCTTTGTAAAGTTGATGTTATAGTGTGTATGCGTGCGAGCGTGTGTGTGTGCATGTGTGTGTGTGTGTGTGTGTATGTTGTATCAGCCTAACATAAAAAATGGTTGGATAACTCATTAGTGAACTCACAAAAACAGTAGTTGTTATTTTGTGAATTTACCTTAGTCTAAGCTACAGCCTTCAGCCTTGCAAGCTTAGAAAACTGATTTTATTATCACACCTAGGGGAAATCCTTTACTCAATATTAAACTCCCATTCGCTATCATATGACCCTGCTGCTTAAACTCAGAATGCAAACTTATTAAAAGATGAGAATTATAACTGTCTTGGGTACTAGAAGACTCAATATCTACTGCTATTTCTCCCAATAGGCAATATACAAATTACACTCAAAAAGTTATGTAATGATCGTAGGATCAGAACTAGAAGAGTAAAATGAATTCACTGCTTAAGGTCATCAGGATAAATTTACTTGAAGTATTCACTGAACAAGGTTAATACTCTCCTTTATGGGTTGGTACTGGCAAAGTTTACCTCTGAGCTTTCTTTTCTCTCCATTCCCATAGCAGTGCACAGTAATTTCTGATTGACCTAGTCTTCGTGTAGATAAGTTAATGTTTAGTCTGGTAATTTGTAAACCTCGGAGGCTTAGAAATTTCTGCCAACTTTTTAAAAGCCCCAGCTTTGGAGTCAGAAGTCCTGAATTCAATAACTAACTGTCCTTGACACTTCTAAGATATCTAACACAAGAATAAACCTTTCTGAATCTTGCTATCCTTTCATATAAATTGGAATGATGTTAATGCAAGTGGTATTAAGTGACTAAAGCAAACGCATAAGGAAGCAGGAATCAGGATTCATTTATCAAAGGACTTTACTGCAATGAAAGAGTCTGGGGTCAGTAAATTCCTATCCTTCACTCAAATAAAATAAAGTGCCTCTATAGTCTATGATTTTTTAAAAAAAGAACTGCAAGAAAAATAGGACCTTGTTCTTAATTTTTTATTAATTAACTTTTTCTGAAAAACTATCTAAAGCCATTTAC
>NW_011900494.1:0-1872 GCF_000151845.1 Pteropus vampyrus | reverse complement strand
AAAAAAAAACAATCGATAGATTTAATTAATTAATTTGATAGAGTCAAATCTGGAGTGCAGGAATAATAGAAATAATTTTTGAAATACAGCTAAACCTCCACTGAGTAATGTGGCTAGATCTCAAATTCCTATTTTTAAATTGTTCATTTTTTCATAAATATTTATTCTAAGTCCACTGTATGTTAGATACAAGATTAGGGCCAAAGAATATCAAGATAAATAAAACTAGATGTTATAAGAGCATGTCCCATCATCAGAAGTAATGTCAGGACAGTATGGTAAGACCAAAAACTGAAGACATTCCACAGTGCCAAGAAATTTTGTGTTATCTTCTGTCTTATTTCCTAGGTTATATAGGGTTGACTGTCTTTAAATTTGTTTTCTAATGTTTGAATGTTTCCTATTGTTTGCCCCTATATTAGTTGCAATCTATAAGAAACAACTCAGCATAATGCAGTGATTGGCAGAGAATTCTTGGTCAGTTGAAAGAGGAATCATTAGTACAAGATATAGGTTCAGATTCAACAGACTGTGGTTTAGCACTGTGTTAACATTTTCTAATTCTTACATAAATTTCATTCTAGACTGTGTTAAAACTAACACTCTTGAAATTTGTAATTCGGCCAAACAGTTATTTGGTTTCAGTCAGTGTTATCAGACTTCAGGTTTTTGTTGTTTTTAGGTGCTGTTTCCACATGGTCTGAGTATATTCTAGGACATTAGAAAACTGTTTAATATACTTTTAAAATGCGCGTGTTATTTTTTTTCTGCTAGATTGTGAGGAGATTTGGTAATTTGACTATTTCTTGGCCATTGAAACTTTTCCTGTGAGTCTGACATTGGGCAAAGGTGTAATGGGCCATACCCTGTGTCTTAGAATTTATTAGAGAATTATACTAGGGCTAGGGCTCGGTTTCTTTGAACACTCCAATTTCACTGCACACTTGGGATTAACTAAATTTTCATTATTACATATATTAAGAGATTGTTTATTCTCAGTCACACTACCCTGGTTACTAATAAATGCCTTAAAAACTATTTTCCCAACTGCGTTTATTAGATTTCATTCTATCCTTCAATTGGTTTATTTGTATTTTTAGAAAATAGCAATACAATAAAATTGCTTTTACTGGTATAGTCTTGTTCAGTTTAGACTCATGGAAATCTATAATCAATTTACTGTTATTATCTTTTTAGTTTAATCAATATTAGTGCATTCTGGTTTTAGAATGACAATTGATTAAATCTGATGCTTCACAATTCACAAATCAAATAAAAACATTATGATGGCTTTTAAAATCTCATACTATAATCGTTATTTGGTATTTTTTGTAAATGAGTATTAATAAAGTGTTTATTCCTGTTTTCCAATTTATTTTTATACTCTTTAAATTATAATTAGAGCAGACTACCCAAACAGTAGCCCAGGGAGAGCAAATTTTGATCACAAATAATCAACATTAATGAACTTAAAGTCAATTAAAACAATTGGCAAAAGGATATAGAATATTATTCTCAACAAACTAATTTAAAATAAGTAGCAAATGATTAGAAGTTTTCAACTTCTGTATTACATATAGATCATTTCAAAAAATAATTTTTACATAATCAAACACATTATAGTAAAGATGTTACTGACCATTTTGCAAGTGTTTATACATCTTTTTGATCTATGGTTGCATAGATTTCATTCTTCTTTAAATGTAAATAAATGTTTTGTACTTAATCAAGTATATAAAACAAAGGACATTTATTTTAATAATCAGTGAGTAGATTAAATTGCTATTTAGTAGTAGAAGCTTGAATGTTGAATGAATGAATGAGTGAGTGATCTTTCACTCATACTTTTAGCTTTTCCACTCACTCTCCCTT
>NW_011900493.1:4018-6128 GCF_000151845.1 Pteropus vampyrus | reverse complement strand
TAGCAACTCTCCAATTATGACAACTAAAAATGTCTAAATACATAGCCAAATGTCCCCTGGGGGGATCGATTCACCCCCGGCTGAGAACCACCACTCTAGGAAATATGCAAGAAATTTGCAATATGTTTGAAAATTGTCTTGGGGATAAACCTTTTGCCTGCGACTGCCCACTGCAGCCCCTTGCCCAGTTTGACAAAGATCCCTCAAGATTCGGGCTCCAGCCCAGCTGGTCTCCAACGCATGAGCCCAGGCTCCCTTGACCTGTATTCCACACATGTTCACCAGGTAAAGGCCATTATTACAATCCTTACCTAAGGAATGCCCCAAGGTCAAGTCTGCCCTAACCCAGGAAACATCCCACAACTGTGATGCAGGATGAGAGGTCACAGGCCTTGGAAGGTGGGGCCACCACCTACTGGCCTTGCTTTTGGGAAGGAGCTGTTGAAACTGCTGCTACTAGGCTGAGACAAGGAACGTGAGGAAGTGTGTGTCCTTGGCAACTCAGTTGTCCATTCTGGAACATTCTGGAGTCTGGAAGTTTCCCCACAGGATGGCTCAGCTCCCACTTACAGCTTTATCTGTGGAATTCCTTCATGTGGCTTATGGCATCTCTCAGTGACCTTGGCTCCTGACCTTGGGACACAGGTATAGTGGAAATATAATCGCGTCAGGGTTAGACAAATCTGCGTTTGATCTTGTGGAATGACCTTGGGCCTCTATCATCCTTCTCTCTTCAATGTCATTGTCTGTGTAGATTTTTTAGAAGCACTTTTCTTGCTCCAAAGTTCTAGAATTCTGTATTTTAGGCACTAATAGGTAGCTTCTGGGTGGAGGTCCCTGAAGCCTCCCTGAGAATTGAGGGATCCATTCCTCTGAACCCCAGTGTATATCTTCATGGGGCAGGGGAGACAACTGGAATGAAAAAAAAAAAAAAGATTTAAAAATGCCTTGGATTCCAACCAGCCAAAGGATGATGCGCAAATGGAAAATTCCTGCTGTGTGTCAGAGGCCCACCTGGCTCGGGTGACAGACAGCAGATCCAGACACGTAGGCCCTGCTGCCTGTTTAGACAGCATTTTCCTGCCCTGGCCAGAGTTAACCTTGGCCCTTACCAACGCTCACCATGGGAAAGTGGAGAAGGGTGTAGGGTCCTTGCCCAGGCTCTGGAAAGCTTCCTGTGTCTCAATAGCTGAGCAGCAATCGAGTGAGCTGCACTAGAAAAAGTGGGGAGTGGGGGGCTCAGGCTCAGCTCCAGTCTGCCCTGAACCTATCTCTGTGACTCAGGAGTAGCCGTGTCTCCAATCTGGTCCTTAAGGTCCTTGTCTGTATAGTGTGTGAGGTGGACAGGGAGATCTGCAGAGTCCTCACCAGCCCTAGCATCCCCGTGGTGGAGGCCTACATTCCCTTGGGGTTCCAAGAAGTTGGCCGAGCGGTTCTAATGTGGGCCTTATGGCTCTCAGTGCCCACTGAGGTTCGCTGGGGTGACCTCCGAGAAGCAGGCTCAGGGAGAGTATAATGAAATGGACTCACTCCACTCAAAAACTGGGGGGCAGACAGGGTAGGGCTGATGGACCTGGAGCCCTGAGCCACGGGGGCAGTGTTTGTCCAATACCATTTGGGGGAAAATCCCTGAACCTAGAAACCCTCCAGGCACCAAGTCTCCTGCCCTGACGCGGGCTGGGAAGGTCCATGGGCCTCACTAGGCCAGGATAGAGTGGACCTCAGACTTTGCACAGATCCCATACTCACAGCCTCAGCCATCCTGGGGGTCCAGTAGCAGGCCTTCATTAGGGTTAAACTCATTGGCCAAGGCTGGTTTGTAGGTTCCTGACTCTTGAGAATTTGATTGGCAAGTTAGCCCCATGGATTGGATCCATTCTGAGACCCTGACAAGGCCTGGTCTGGGATAATGGTCAATTCGCCAGGACAATGCCACCTGTGAGGTCCTTTAGTCGATGCTACTTGGCCTACTGGACCCCCACTCCCGTTAATCACTTCTCGGCTCAGGTTCCCAAGGAGAAACTCTCTCTCAGTGCCTTTCACCTCTCCCCTGGATGCCAAGAAGATGTGACAAATCTTGACCCAAGGCCATCGCTGCTTTTGAACTCTG
>NW_011900493.1:0-1518 GCF_000151845.1 Pteropus vampyrus | reverse complement strand
CTATTTGCTAGACACTGTTCCAGGCATGAGAAGTCACAAGGGAATAAAATAGGTCAGGTCTTTGTCCTCCTGGAGCTTATAGTCTAGTGGAAGGGAACGGTGAATAAATAAAAACAGCATGGCGTCAAGTAGCTGTAAGTGGCTGGAAATAATACAGCAGGTGTTTGGGGTGGGTTCCCCAGGAGCCATCCTTGAGATGAGGATTTGTAAAGGAAGTCCTCCCAGGGAGCACAGTCCAGGGAGGAGGAGAAGCAGACAGGAAAAGAGGAGGCCAAGCTGGGATGCAGACGAAGTCCCACAGAGGGCAGCCTCGGCCTGCTCCTGCAGGGGCTCCAGAGTGCAAGTTATGCTCGGAAGAGTCCCACCCTGCACAAGAGGAGATTCCATGAGTTAGCATGTACTTAGCGTAGAGTCTGGCACACATGTTGACCATCATGTGAATATCGCTCCAGCCTAGTCAGTCTCTGTCTGTGCCCTGCCTCCCCCACTCTCACCGCTGTGTGATTCAGTGATTCAGAATGAACTCATGCTGGGTACCTCTGTCCATGCTGGTCCGTCCTGGAATACAATCCCCCCATCATTCTCCCTGGAAAATTTTCATCACTCTTTAAGACTCATGCAAATGCTTCTTCTTTGTCTGTGAAGACTCCCCCAGGCCATCCTGGGGGCTTTCTCCCGGGTAACCTCCCGATTGGTAGGGACCACCACCGAGGCAATATCCTTGCTTTGGAAGTGCTCATTTCCGAGCCCACCTGCCCATTTTACAATTTGAGAACCCCGATGATCGTGAACAGGTCTTCTTTCAGCCCTGGGTTTCCAGAGTGTTGGGCACATAGTAGGCCCTCAGGAAACATTGACTGAATGAATAAATGGCTCTGAGACTTAGTCGCTTTGTAGCTTTTGGTGAGTCAAACAATCTCTCTGAGCCTCAGTTTCCCTATCAGTTATTACAGCTGCACCTAAATCATAGTGTTTTTAGGAGGTCAAATGAGATAATGAATATGAACTCTAAAGTGCTATCCAGATTTTTTAAAAATAAAAAATAGGAGACAAAATATCCAATCTGGAGCCCAGCAGTGGCTGCAGGGACTTACATGGCTCCAGGAGACCTTGGGTCAGTCCGGAAGAGCTCTGGAGAGCATTCCAGTATGAGAGAGCTTCGAGCAGGAGCCGGGTTAGCTCCTTGACTTTTCTGCCACTTCTGCTATCAGCCAAGGCTTGAAGTTCTGGCTCTGGGAAGGAGGTATAACCCCCATGGACCCTCACTTCCAACTTGCAATAAGTCAGCAATAACTACATATCCAAGCCTGTGCTATTGAGAGGAACTGAGACTTCTTCCTGTAGGGGGAGGATTGATGAAGGGAACCTTGCCAATTGGACACAGGACTAATCTGTGGTCACTGTTGCAGGTGAATCTTGCATAGAGATGTCTTGACTCGGTAAACCTTGTTCCAGCCCACATTTCGTCTTTTCCTAGGCTGGCCCCTCTTTTCCTGACTCTCCAAAAGGACCGGCATC
>NW_011900492.1:2320-2694 GCF_000151845.1 Pteropus vampyrus | reverse complement strand
CTAGACATCCAGCTGAGACACTAATGCCGTACCTGAAGAGGAAACACCACTCTCTAAATTAAGGCCTACTTCAGACCTAGCCTGATTCAGCCTAAGCCAAGTGCTGACAAGAGGCACGAGAGACAGAGTTGGAAAGTTGAGTTCCAACAACTTGAAAGAGATTGGAAATATGCTAGGCTTTTACAGACCAGCTGAAATAAGTCATAATACATCTCCATAAAAAACAGGATCAAGTTATCAGCTAATAACCAAACTACTCACTAGAACAAAAATAAAAACTAAAAATGCTTCAGAGGAAGATAATAGAATCCAGAATATTTACATATTTATATCACTTGCATTGGCCAGTACAATAAAATTAAGAATTACCAGAC
>NW_011900492.1:0-1255 GCF_000151845.1 Pteropus vampyrus | reverse complement strand
CTAGACATCCAGCTGAGACACTAATGCCGTACCTGAAGAGGAAACACCACTCTCTAAATTAAGGCCTACTTCAGACCTAGCCTGATTCAGCCTAAACCAAGTGCTGACAAGAAGCACGAGAGATAGAGTTGGGAAGTTGAGTTCCAACAACTTGAAAGAGATTGGAAATATGCTAGGCTTTTATAGACCAGCTGAAATAAGTCATAATACATCTCCATAAAAAACAGGATCGAGTTATCAGCTAATAACCAAACTACTCACTAGAACAAAAATAAAAAATAAAAATGCTTCAGAGGAAGATAATAGAATCCAGAATATTTACATATTTATATCACTTGCATTGGCCAGTACAATAAAATTAAGAATTACCAGACATGCAAAGAAATAGGAAAATGCAACCAAGAGTCAAGAAAAAACAGCAGTAATAGTAAACAGTTCTGAGATGCCTAGATATTGATCTAAGCAGACTTCACAGCAGTTATAATATGTTCAAGGAATTAAAGATAGCTATGATCTTAACAAGGAAATAGATAAGGAATCTACAGAGAAATGGAAAATTAAAAATGAAAATTCAAGAACAGAAAAGTAAATAACTAATGAAACATTCACTGGATTGGCTTAACAGAACTTGGAGATAGCAAAAGAATTAGTCAGTGAACTTGATCAAAACAAATTACTCAATCTGAAGAAAAGATAAAGAAAAAGATTGAAGAAAATTTAATGGAGCCTCAGGGACATGTAGGACACTATGTAACAGTATAAGATACACATCATTCAAATACAAGGAAGAAACAAGAAAGAATGGAGCAGAAAAATATATGAGGAAGTAATGGCCATGAAATTCTCAAATTTTGTGAAAACATCAATGTATAAAACCAGGAAGATTAGCAAACCACAAAGAAGCTGAATAAAAAGAAAGCACACTCCACAAAGAATTATCTGGCCCAAAATGTCAATAGTGCCAAGGTTGAGAAGCTTCGCTCTAAAGCAATCAATTAAAAAAAATATTTTAAAAGACAGAGAGTGGTATAGCTAAGGTGATCTGAGGAAATGAAATGAAATACTAATGATTAGTCAGTTAATTCAAAAGAAGGCACAATGGCACCGCAAAAGTGCAAAATGGAAAGTAAGTAACAGGATGGCACATTTAAGAAGCAAGACTCAAAATGGTACATTTAAACCCAATCATATCAATAATTACATTAACTATAAATGGACTAAACATTCCCTAATGGAGAAAGAATTTTTTAAAATA
>NW_011900491.1:1725-3429 GCF_000151845.1 Pteropus vampyrus | reverse complement strand
TGATGTACTGCTAACAACAAATTGGTTTCTCCAAGGGCAAGTTCAACTGTACCCTCAGTTCCCCTTTGGAGGAATTTCAATATCACCCAATTAGGTAACATGGTAACTGGGCAACCATCACTTATCATAGACGTGGAGTTGTAAATTATTCTATTTAATTAAGAACTGCACATTTCCTATTAAAGAAAAGCTTATCATAGGTTAGTAAATTTATTGGGAACACTTAACTTTAGCTAATTAAGCTGTTTGAACTCAAGGCAAGGGCATTCATTAATAATCGAGCCCAAGCAGTTAAGGGCAATTAGTGAAACAGCTGGTCTTTATCTCGCTGATAAAAGATGGCTAATAGAGATCTTTACAGCTGCTATAAACTTCCCCAAAGCAATATCTTCATAAAAGATTCGCATTAGTAAAGAATATGGAAGAGGAAACTACATTTTAAAGAACCGAGATGGTAGCAATCTCGGACTATCCATCCCGAGCTTAGGGCCAGAAGAAAAATGGAATCCACCAGCCGTGGTGTCCATCCCTCCATGTCCGATGTCCGGGCCAAGTCTGATCTCGAAGGCGGCGCGGTGGTTCTAGTTCCCACGGGCATCGGGCTTGGCCGCCCAGGGAGCGCTGGGCGGGGGCGGGGACGGCTCTGTGGGGACCTGGAAGAGCGTAGACTGATGTGTCTTCTGATCGTGGAGGTCGTGATGTAGAGAGTCTCGCGGAGTGCCCTTTCTAAGATGACCTTGGCTGAAAATTCTTCTTTTCGAATTGAATAGACTTTTGGGAAAGTCTCGGCCAGGTGTCTTGTAGAGTGTCTGGTATCAGGATCTGTCTAACGTTTCCTCTAGGTGGTGTTTAACGTGTTGCTCCGTCCCCTACATTTTCTCTAAACTGGAAGTGCACTTCGGAGCCTTGATTAGGTTGAGGTGAAACATTTTGGTGAGAATGCCGCGCGCCTCACCTCGCATCATGCCAGGGGGCACATACGTGTCTCTGTTTCCCTCTCGGCGAGGTCGAGCTTGAGCCTTGGGGTAGGAGGTACCCGGATCATTGTCCCTTATAAAGTACATCTCTGTCCTTGGACTTGTGCGTAACATGCGGGCTGCTGCCTTTATCTGCAGTGTTCCTCCCCTGGCCGCCTGTCCCTGGCTTGTACTCATCATTCTGGCTCATACGCGCATGGCATTTTCTCTCATCGGACATTAGGCACCTGCTGGATTTGGCCGGCTCCTGGACTCGTCTTGAACAAAGTCCCCTCCTGGGTTGCAGCTCAGTCACACTGGCCACCTTTCAGGGCCTGGAGTGCGCCATGCTTCCTTCTGTCAGAGCCTTACCGGGAGCACGTCGCCCTCCTCCTCCCCCAGTTGCCCCTTCTCATCCTTCTGGGGTGCATGGGGTCACTTCCTGAGGGATGTCTCCCTGGACCGTGCACCCCACCCCACCCCAGTCTGGGTAAAATCCCCTATTGAATGTTCTCAAAGCACCATGAAATGTCCTTCATAGTGCTCATCACGCTTGGAATTTTCCATTTTATTTATGTGATTATTGTACCAATTTCTGTCTCCCCCCGCCGCCCCAGAAGCTAAACTCCACGGAGGTAGGGAACCTACCTCACTTTGTTCATCCTTGTAGACTTGAAACACTTAGCCCAGTGCCAGGCATACACTACATATTTATCGAATGAATGAATGAATGAACGGTCCCTAGTTG
>NW_011900491.1:0-340 GCF_000151845.1 Pteropus vampyrus | reverse complement strand
CACACACACACACGTCACGTTAGTTCTCTGTTAAATCGTGGTGGGGGTCAGAGTAGAATTTCACCGCTCTCTCTAGCATGGCGGGGTGCTGTCATGGGGGCAGGGAGCCAGCCAGGGGACAGGCCAAGGACGAGGTAGGAGGGCGCCCGGCCATAACAAAGACAAAGCCCTCTCCGTGTCCCTGTTTCTCCTGTTGATGTTCGTTTGTCTTTTTGCTTTTGTTATTTCAGTGTGTGGCATAATTCACAGAGCACGCGATTTACCCATTTCAAGTTACAATCCGGTGGTTTTCGTATATTCACAGAGCTATGCAGCCTTCACCACAATCCATTCGAGACCA
>NW_011900490.1:5205-5533 GCF_000151845.1 Pteropus vampyrus | reverse complement strand
CCATCTATGCTGTCACAAATGGCAGTATTTTATCTCTTCTTATGGCTGAGTAATATTCCATTGTATATATGTACCACAGCTTCTTTAGTCTATTATCTATTATAAGACACTTCGGTTGCTTTCATGTCCTGGCCACTGTGAATAATGCTGCTATGAACATCAGTGTGCAAATATCTTTTTGGATATGGGTTTTCAAGTCTTTGAGGTAAATACCCCGTAGAGGGATTGCTGGGTCATATGGTAGATCAATTCTTAGTTTTCTAAGGAACCTCTACACAGTTTTCCATAGTGGCTGTACCAGTTTGCAGTCCCACCAGCAGTGTATGAG
>NW_011900490.1:0-2320 GCF_000151845.1 Pteropus vampyrus | reverse complement strand
TTTTAGTACAAGAAGCTCAGTCAACCATTAAAACGTAGACTATTTTATAGTACTTAGGATCCTTGGGTATATAAGATTAAGGAGTCGAGTTGTAAGTACACAGAGAGTTTAGACATTTATGTCATTCCTAGTTTCTCTTTCTGACTTAGCCTTACTTTGAAGGCCCAAACTATTTATGTTTTGCTTCCTTGGTAATAAGTTAACACAATGCCATTTTTTACTTCCTTACCCTTGAATTTTCAGGCTGTACATGTTTCCCATTTTCTTGACAACCATCTCCAGGACCATTCTTGAAATATTTCTGCTTTAAAGCCACTGAATTTCTTCAAAATATTGCCTTTTTGTATATTTTAATTTAACTGCTATCTGCATTTCATTTTTCATTGTTTTCATGAGACAAATATTAGCATATAAACATCTACAAGTCAATTATGTTTTACCTACTCTAGCCCGAGTCAGAATGAGGTTTCTATGGCCCAACATTCAAATTTAATCAGAATGAAAGTCAGAAACCTGGGGGAAATATTTAGAGCAATGGGTTCATATTTTTATTACACATGCCTCATTCCAATGATTGATTCATAAATTGATAAAATATACAATTACTAAAACACAAAATGTAATTAGCAAACAAACATGAGAAAGTGTTCAAAACTCACTGCTTACCAAAGAAATATAACATATTTTATTAAGCAAAGAAATAAAAATTCTTAAAAGAAAAATATCCACCCATAATTATAAGTATTGTACCTTGACAGTATTAAATTTACAAAATAAAAATATTCAAAATAATAATAGCTCGTCTTCCAAGGATGCCTATTGGCAGTCTTGTACATTGCTGGCATGAATAATATTGCTACAGCCATTTTGAGAAGCATTCTTGTGTGTATAAACAATCACAAAAATGTTTTGACTTTTTGATCTAATAATTCTATTTAGTGTCTGTAAGAGGCACTGTAAAAATAGAAAATGTACACTGATGTTCTTTACAGCAATATTTATAAGGGGAAAAAAAATCTCAATGCTCTACATCAGAGGAATAGTAAATAAGTTATGGAAAACAAACCAGCTCAAATATTATGCAAATATTTAATAATTGCTCCCAAGATGAGTAATGTTAAAGGTGTTTATATATATGGCCATAGACTCTTTACTCATAGTTTTGAGATGCAATCCCAGTCATATACTAAATTCTCATATATGCATATATATATAATGTTTTTTTTAAAAATATTATATAAGTATTGTGTCTATGCATGACATCTTTTATGCACCTGTGTAAATCAGAAATCTAGAAGTCTTCCTTAACACGTCTCTGTTCCTAATCCTGCAAAGTCATGACGCTTGGGGGTCAGTTTTGCCAACTAAGTAGCTCTGAACACTTTCTACTTTTCTTCAGCTTCCAATACCACCTTGATCCAAGCAAAGACCTCTTTCAGCCAGATTCTACAAGTATCCTCACTACTCTCCTGTTCCACTCTAGAATTTACTCTCCATCTACAGCTAGGATGCAAATCTGATGTGTCATGCCCCTGCTAAGTCATCAGTGCTTTCTTTTTGCTGCAAGACTAAATGCCAAACTGCCTAACTCAACCCCAAATACTGCATGATCTAGCAGCTGCCTTCTCCCCTCCCCTTCAGTTTGTCTTCTTTTCCATCTCCACACTCCAGCCAGGTGGGCTTCATTTCAGTTCCTTGTTTCTTTCTTGGGACACTTGCTCCATAGCTGCTACTCTTCTGCTTAAACAACTCTCTCCCCTGCCCACTATCCCTTTGCCTCTTCCTTCATCCTTCAGTCTTCAGGCCGTTTGTCATCTTCTCAGGAAATCTTTACTGCTACCTTAGACCAGGTTCCCTTGTTATACGCTCTCATCGCATTTCTTTACTTTTTTATTGTTTACTGTAGCCTCTCCCCCGCCCCCCCCCCCACGCCCCATTCTACTCCAAAAAAATATAAATTCCATGAGGGCGAGGAATTGACTTGTTCACTGCTCTTTACCCAGAGTTCAATCATGTGTTGAATGAGTAAATCATACTTACTACTCTGTGTTACCTTACATCCTTATCATTATTGGACTCATGTCTGTCTCTCTCATTAGACAGTAAGCTCCCTGCGATAGAAACCATATTTGCCCTGCTCACCATTGTATCCCCGTAGTTACACCATAACAATATGTACTGAATAAGTTTTATTACAACCACGTGAAAAAATCATGCCCCATATTTTTACTGTAAGCATTTCTGCCGTAAACATCTTTATGGCAAACATTTTCACTGTACAACTAATTGGCCATAAGGCAATTTCACCATAAAAGACAAC
>NW_011900489.1:2838-5023 GCF_000151845.1 Pteropus vampyrus | reverse complement strand
CAAATAATACCCGGCATTAAGCTTTTGATTGCTGAGTCATCCACATCCGATATCCATCTCCGGTAAACAAATTGCAAGCTGTAGGATGAAACAACTAGATAAGAAGCCAGGCCGCCCTCACCATCAGTGAGGTCCCCCTTTTGAAAGCCCTGGGTAACCTAGGTAACCGACAGCTTAAGTGATCCACTTCTCCCTTCCTGGGCCCTCATTCCTGCTGTTAGGTTTTATGCACCCTCCAAACCCTAGACAACCACCTCCCAAAAGGCAGAGCCCTAGCTCCACGCTTCCTCCCCTTCTGTCTACTGGCAGCCTTGCTGTGGGGCCCTCTTGTGTGCTGTGCACCCTACAGAACCTCCGAGTAATAAATCTTGTTCTTAGAAGTTCTCTGATGGTTTTTGCTGAGGTGGGTCCTGCAAACATAGTAAGAAACGTGAGGGCCAGTCCAGGCGCAACATGACTCAGGCAGAGGAAATGTCTGTGGGGGGCTCGCCACAGGAATATGACCTAGATAAGCGCCCCAGGCAGCTCCACCCTATAGCATCATTATCAACACGGGGAGACCCACACAATGCCCATTCATCAGCTGATAGACATTTGGGTTATTTCCAATTTTAGGCTGTTATGAATAATTCTGCTGTGGATATTCTTGTACAACAGAGTGTGAAGAGATATTTCATTGTGGGTTTGATTCATATTTCCCTAATGACTAAACATGTTGATCATCTTTTCATGGGCTTAATGGTTATTTGTATAACATCTTTGGAGAAACGCCGGTAAATCCTTTGCCCACTTTTTAATTGGTGGTTTGGCTTTTTATCGTTGACTGGTAAGAGTTTGTATTATGTTCTGGATATGGTTCCCTTATCGGGCGTATGATTTGCAAATATTTTCTGTTATACTGGAAACCATCTTTTCACTTTCTTTGTTTTTTGAAGTACGAAGTTATTAATTTTGATGAATTCCAATTTATCTGTGTTTCCATGGCCTCTCTTTCTCATCAGGGAGCATTACTCCATTCTCCATACTTGCCTACAGGGTTGAGAGGATTTGGGATGAAATGTTCGAGATCGTCATCGACCTGTAGCCTGAAGTCCCTCTAGGAGGGAGCTGGGATCTCTCTGTGCCCAGACCTGGGGCTGAGTTCAGGTTATAGTGATAGTGAAGATGATCTGAACCCGCGCATAATGTGGCCGCTGCTAAGACAAGTGCCCGAGGATGGGACACCCAGTCACCCCATGGTCCCCACCTGGTGCAGTCTCCACCACATCTGCCATCTTCTCGTGATGTCCCAACCTACGTGGAAAGGTGGGATGACTCATGCACTTGAGTACTTCTCTATGTTTTTGCTGGATAGATTCCAATATTATTTTTTAGTACTACAATATTTTAAAACAACAGAAAGCAGCTGGAAATACTACATGCTAACAGAAAATAGGATACACAACCTGGGGGAGAGGAGTCGGTGGGAGACTGTGGCAGAGGCCACCGGTTTAGACTGAGAGCCTTTCCATGGACTGCTGAATGGACTGGATCTGTTGCTTCAGCTGTGAGCCTTCTTCAATGGTGGCAGAACAGGCGATGACAGGCCCGGAGGCCCCACAAGCCTGCCCAGGGCCTGCTTGGAGCCCTCGAACACATAGGGGACATTCTTGTCCTCACAAGGCAGCGGGAGATGCAGAATGATCTCCAGGGCCTCGGAGTCTGCAGCCATCACAGTGAACTCAGAGATGGCTCTGTGGAGGGTTTTGGTGCCCTCGTTAGCTCCTTTCTGAAGCTGCTTATAGTTGCAAGACTGTTGAACAGCATCTAATAGTTCTTTGGTGAGGCGGGCATCTATCTGCGAGAGGGTAGGCCTTAGGATTCACATGGGCCTCAGTCATGGCTGCGGTTCCGCTGGCTCGCCTCTCCTCACGGAGGGCCGCCAATGTCAGAACAGGAGCACTGCCCTCAGCCGAAAAGTAGCAAAGGAAAAAGGAAAAAAAAAGCTCCAATTCTTTTTCAATGAAAAAAAAAAAATTTCCCTGTTCAGCAGTATTGTTCTGTGGTATCTCTGGAGTCCTAGCACGGAGCCTGCACGGCCAGCCCTGCCAGAGAACTTGTCAACTCCATCTTGTGAGAAGCAAGGAAGGGCCCTGGTGAGCCCATCCAGGTAGTGGTCACCTAACGCCCTGTTGCAGGTAGCAGC
>NW_011900489.1:0-1853 GCF_000151845.1 Pteropus vampyrus | reverse complement strand
GGACCCGCCAGACACTCTCCACGTATCCGCTTCCCCCACTGCACCCCTCAAACTCTCTCCACCTCCTTGCGTGGAGCCTCCGTTCTCAACACAAATGAGCTGTCTGCAGGCACCTAACGGTCCGCTCTCCCTCCTGCCAGCCCCACACAGAGTACGGTCCCTGGTTTATAGCCCTGACACCCCAATATTCCATCAGCACCCAGGAGCCCAGCAGCGTGTGACCCCCGCGACTCCGCCACTAATGGGAGCAGCAAGTGATTCACTGTTTGGGGATCCTGGACAACCCCATCCCCACCCCTATCCAGGGGTCTTGGCGGGCTTCATTATTATTTTATTATTATTATTAATTATTATTATTACTTATGCCTACAGGGTCTGGACTTCCTAGGTGGTCTCCCATCCAAGTACTAACCAGGCCCGACCCTGCTTATTTTCTGAGACCAGACCTCGGGCTTGTCCAGGGTGGCATGGCCGTAGACCATGGACTTTGGCTCCACTGGGGCGCGAACCCAGGACCTTCTGCGTGTAAAGCAGACGGGCTGACCGCGCTACACTATGGAACCACGTCCTTGGCAGGCTTTTTGAAAGCCTAACGTTTCCAGCATTCCCAGTCACTTTCGGTTCTGCAAAATTTGGCAGCCAGGGTTTCCAGTGTTTCTTGACTTTGCATTCTGTAAATGCCTTACTCTAATTAGAGTCAGCGGTACAGCTCCAGATCCTCCCAAGGACCTGACTTTGCCTGGAAGGAGATCAGCTCAGCCCAGGATCCGAGAGGACCCCAAATATGTGCTTCAAGGGCCTCAGATTCCCTTTGCCTGAGGAGGTGGAGGGGCTAACGTCCATCTGGTCTTGAGAGTGCAGGGTCTCTGCCCACCCCACCCCACCCCACCCCAAACCCAGGGGTACAATCCGAATCCCCTGTGTCTGCACAGTTGTGGCTGCTCGGCTCAGGAGAGACCCCATCACACAACGGGGTGCAGTGACCATGCAGAAGACACCCATGTGGGCTCCGCTGTTTGGGGCTTGGGAACCCCTTCCCTATGAGCTGAGTTATGTAACTTGGGGTAGAGTCGGGGGACTGAAGTCTGTGTCTCTCTTCAGACGACGCGCTTCCGCCTTCTCTTCCATCCTTTGGTAACGGGGGTGGGAGGGTCCCAGCCCCCTAGGGAGGTCCCCAGTGGGGTCTGAGGCTTTCTCTGCAGCAAAGTGGGCCGGACTGCGGTAGCAGAAATGAAGGTGCATCTGCGTGCAATTTCTCTCAGTGAGGAGTGAGCTCCTTGAGCCTCCTGTCTCTATAGCTACAGGCTGGACCAGTCGCTTCCTAATCTCTGGGAGGCTGCAGAAGTAATGGACCAGTTCATAACTATTGTTTTTTAAATTTGAAAGAAAACAAAATTAGGAAATAGTGTGGTGTTCACACAGAATCTTATCGATGATTGTGTAATGCAACTTTCTTTTGGACTGTGTGTAATCCGCGTAACGACGTAATATCAATTTTTCCTAGTGAGTCGAAGCCAGTTAGCAGAGGAATGTAGGAAAAATTCCAGCCACCGCCTCGCTGCCTCCTTTCCTGAGAGCCAGTGACTTCAGCTACCTATCATGCCATCCAGTAAGGAATCCAGCTGTCACGTCCTTGGTTCCAGGCGTTTCCTGGGGAGGCCGAAGGCAGGCTTGGCACCCAGCCTGGCCGTCTCTGCCAGGAATGAGGTAAGATCGAGCCAGAGCCGGGGTGAGAGAGAGGAGCGTGGTCCCTGGGGGGCAGGGCTGAGGCTGGAGTTTCTGAGGCAGGAGAAACCTCATCTCTCAGGATAGCTGAGTCAGGTTCTGGGGCAGGAAAGTGGAGGGAGATCAGG